>NC_064630.1:533992065-534206779 GCF_023864275.1 Schistocerca cancellata | reverse complement strand
CGTCAATGTCTAATCACAATCTTGAACAAACAGCTGAAATTTTATCCTTACAAAATCATGTTCATTTGGAATCTCCTTTTGTCTGACTATTTTCCATATGAACAATTCGGTGTACACATGTTAGAAATTTTAGAGGATGAACATGCAGTAGTGATGTTTACGAGGAAGGCTTATTTCCATCTATACAGCCATGTGGACTAATAAAATTACCATCACTGGGCACCTAGCAACCCACTAGATTTACACCAGTGGCCTCCATACAGTGGAAAGGTAATTTCATGGTTGGGATTTCCAAAATTAGAATAATTGGACCCTATCTTTTAGGAAAAGAGAGAAATGTGGCTGTGACGATGAATTCCAAGTGTTTGTTGCTGTGCTTCAAGACTTTTTCATCATTCACCTCGATGAAAATGGAAATGACACAGCGAATAAGTGATACTGATAAGACAGTGCCACTGATGGTATGGCAAGGATTCTACTGGACTTTGTGTGATTGATTTTGCCTGGATGCGAATTACAAAGGATGGTGACATTCCCTGACCTCCACACTCCCCAGATTTCATAAGTTCAAAACCACTAAGTCTGTTACATATGATTTCTACACTACCAACTCCATTACTTTATTATGCAAATATAAATGTCAAAGACAGTATCCTGATATTAATTTTCCATCTAATGGTACTGACATTTGAGAATACAAATTTCTGTTCAAGAGCCTGATACACAGAAAATAGTCTTAATGAATACAGTTCACATCCTGATCTAGTATTGAAGTAGCTGATACATGATCCAAAAATGATACAAGAGCCAACAGCTATTGATGACAATTTGGCATCTACACAAAAGTACTTTGTAAGAATAATACCCCCTGGATGTGCCTAGTTTGCAAACTGAGGCTACGAAATGTTTGAATATAAGGAAAAGATAGAGAGCTACCCATCACAAAGATGACACATTGAGTTGTAGACACGCATAATGAAAAGACACTTGCGCATTAGTTTTCATCCAAAACCTTCCTCAAAAATGGAAACACACACACGCACACACACACAACTGTCTTCTCCAGTATCTTGTACTGGATTTCCAGTCCAAGTTGCGGTCATGTGTGTGTGTGTGTGTGTGTGTGTGTGTGTGTGTGTGTGTGTGTGTGTTTGCTGAATGAGTGTCTGTTTCCTTTTCTGAAGTAGGCTTTGGCTGACAGCTAATGTGCAAGTGTCTTTTCTTCATGCCTGTCTACAACTCAATGTGTCATCTTTGTGATGGGTAGCTATTTATCTTTCCCTTATATAGTTGATATTCCAATCTGAAGTTTCCATTGTTTGCTTGTTTGTATGTTTTAAGTGGTTTTTGGTTAGCCAATAAGTGTTAGGTTTCATTTTACAACTGCAAATAAAATGAAAAGAAAGGCCTACAGTACGTACATTTATAATTTCCTCCCAGTCATAGTACTTACTGGATTACTTATATTTTAACTACAGCACAAACATTATATCATTAGTGCAGTATTTGGAGGAAGAGAATATGAGGACATTTATTGATTACATATCACACCCATATGATTTTCTTTGTTACTGCCATGTGGCATTTCAATTACATTTTTGGTAACATTTTCAGGAAGCAGCAATCTTGTAATGTATATAAAATCACTGAAGAAACAATTTAGATCAAGATGGTACTTTATTAAAATGACCAATTTCGGCCTATGCTTAGGCCACCTTCAGACAGCACCAACAGCCAGTTGACCTCAGTCACTGAAACTGAGGTCAACTGGCTATTGCACGCATCGTCAGCTTCAGCTGATGATGCTGTCTGAAGATGGTCTAAGGATAGGCCAAAACCTGTCATTTTAATACAGTAACATCATTATCTAGACAGTTTCTCGCTGATTTTATATTTCAATTATGTGCTACGAGATCTTAATGGATTGAATAAAAAAATAATTTTCTATTCTACACAATGTAAGATAAGCTTTTAGCAGGTGAATGACACATTAGAATGAATATTTTATATATTTTCACAACTACAAGTATTATTCATGTCCAGTGTCTCTCAAACTGCACAGAAAAAGAAGTAAGTCACTTCTGAGGGACTTAACTTGCTGACAATGCTCATGCCACTTAAACAGTCCACAGCTGGAATAGGAGATTCCAAAACTACTTTCAGTAAGTACACTCCATACCTTAATATTGTTCAGTTATGAACAAACTCTAATGAGAATCAATAAACATATAAACTAGCAACATATTTACAAGAAGCTTTCATCTATGTAGGACCAATAAATTGTCATATCTTTTTTATGCATTATTTACAGTTTTGTCAAATCATATGGCTGAGTCGTTAGATTGCCCAAGCTGTTGTAACATATGTACAACATGATCATAGCTCAGTTTTGCTCCCTTTTTCTGTACTTTCATATTGTTCACCAGTGATCAGCTAATAAAGGGTGGTGGACAAGAAATGGACAAATTTTAAAACCTTATCAAATTTTCAATTTTGATTGTACTGCATTGAAAATAAGCACAATGTACAGAGTAACTTGGTAAATTTTAGTAACAGAAGGAAACAAATCAAATGTGGAAAATAATGTCATGCAGATGATGACCTTCACTCACAGTGCATTTGTTAATGTGGTCCTTGAAGTTAATCATCACTCATATCATTTGGTACTGCCACAATTTCATTTCTGATGGCGCTCTTCAAATCTGTGATGGTTTGTGGTTTACTGACCTATACTTTTGACTTGAAGTACCCAAAAGAAAAAAGTCATAGGGGATGAAATCTGGGGAGTGTGGAGGTCAGGGAATGTCACCATCCTTTGTAATTCGCATCCAGGCAAAATCAATCACACAAAGTCCAGTGGAATCCTTGCCATACCATCAGTGGCACTGTCTTCTCAGTATCACTTGTTCTGTGTCATTTCCATTTTCATCGAGGTGAATGATGAAAAAGTCTTGAAGCACAGCAACAAACACTTGGAATTCATTGTCACAGCCACATTTCTCTCTTTTCCTAAAAGATAGGGTCCAATTATTCTAATTTTGGAAATCCCACCCATGAAATTACCTTTCCACTGTATGGAGGCCACTGGTATAAATCTAGTGGGTTGCTAGGTGCCCAGTGATGGTAATTTTATTAGTCCACATGGCAGTATAGATGGAAATAAGCCTTCCTCGTAAACATCACTACTGCATGTTCATCCTCTAAAATTTCTAACATGTGTACACCGAATTGTTCATATGGAAAATAGTCAGACAAAAGGAGATTCCAAATGAACATGATTTTGTAAGGATAAAATTTCAGATGTTTGTTCAAGATTGTGATTAGACATTGACGAGCAATTCCAAGTGTTTGAGAGCAGTATATTGTTATTTGGCACCAACTTTGAATAACAGACACTCTTATGCGATTAACATTTTGTGGTATGATGATGGCCACTTTTTTGTTCATTTTCATGTTACTATAAGTGTGAATATCATTCACCCACCTCCGACTGTGTTGTGAGAAGGAAGCACATCATGCACATAGAGATTAAGGTGACAACGGGAGGCACTTTGAGTGATCATGATAGACTACCCATTTCATATAAATTCTTCAATGGCAAACACATAATGCTCAATGTTGCAGTTATCCACTGCAACTAAACATATGTGTGGGCTAAGGGTAGAGGGAGTTGGTGAACTTCAGTCTGTGATACTACCATTTAAAAAAAATTCAATTTCCTATCCCTCATCCTGTATATAGTCTTAAAAATTAGTATTAAACCTCAGATGCTTCCTTGAATTTTGCAGCATCTTCACAGTTACTATATGGTAGCTTGTGAAATACTGATTTAGATTTTTGTCATGAAATATGGCTGGTTAAACCAAAGGGACATATTTCTTGCATATTAAATACACTATGGGCATTCTGTAGTACACAGTCAGGCATTTTTTCATTGTCTATCTTGTATGTCTGTAAATGCATAAAATGCACACAACAGGTAATAAATAGCATTCTAATCAACATATTTGCCAGATACTGTGGCTCCCACAATCAAAATTTTCTTTCACAAACTTCAATAAACAGTGTAAAAACTTTTCTTTTCCTTTCTGTGCTGAGACATTTAGATACTGATAGAGGATGCTGACATTTATATTGATGAAATTCCTGTTGACATTTATATGACTGCTGAGTTTCACTGAATTAAGATACACAGTATTCTTTTTTTCTTGTAGAGGGGTGATTCCTTATAATACCTATAGTTAAGGAAGATATTTGGTATTTTTATCTTTATTCAAAATCACATTTTAACCAGACTTCTATCTTATTCTGAGCTATACTTATTTTACATATTGTCACAATTTTTCCTGCGGAGGAGGTCCAAGAAACTCGTATTACACAAGATATAGTTTATTCATCTTTTTCTCTTGTAAGAACCACATATCTTACTAATGTGTTGCACACAGAAATAAGAATTAGTCGAGCAGAGGGCTACTTTGCAGATAGTATGTAATACAGTCCACCTCCAAAAACAGAATAGTACTTTAAAAAACCATTCTATACATAAATAAATGGTTTAAATTAAGGAACCACTGAAAAAATGGAATTATAGTTGATAAAAATGCTTGTAATGTGATTAATTTTTTCATTAATAAGTAGTGTGTGATATGCAGCTATATGATCATGTAGGTGGTTTGCAGTTCACTCTGATATTCACTGTAGAATTTTACATTCATTACAAAACAAATCAAAATAAATTGATGTAAAGAAATATTTTTATTAATTTTTATTGCTGATTTTCTGTGTTTTACACAAAATGTTTTCAGGTTTTCATATAGCCAACCACAAGGGGATGCACATTTGTGTCCATATCCCCACAAACAGCAGGAATATTGTAGGGTATTCCAAGCACTAAAATCTATACAAATTTTAACATTACATTGAAGCTAACAGTTGCTAATATTTTACACAAAACATTGCAATAAAATCCATAATGATATTTTCCACATGAGACAAAACTAATTTGAACAAAAAGGTTTCAAATTTCCCACACATTATTACAACACCGCAGTTACGTACAAGGATTGTATAATCAAAGCTTTTTATTTAAATATTTTAGTACAATAATACCAAAAAATAAATTATTTAAATGTAACTGTGCCATTCATCCACCTACTTTTATTCATCTCTTTCCTCACTATATTCAATAACTATTTTTATTCTGATCTCTTATTCATATAATTTAAATGGAAGACATAATGTTTGCAAGAGTAATTAGCAAACAATCAACAGACTTGGAGTAAAAATTCACACATTCTCCACATTAAGGCATCCAAACAATATGCAATTCATAAGTCAATTTCCTTCCCTTCAAAAGTCAAGCCTCCTTTTGTAACAGACCACCACGATCTAATACTCCCTGTAAGTATATCACACCATATAGTATAGCATAACCACACGGCAGAGCACAGGCAAAATGCATGAAAAATGCATATGACTTTTAAAAATTACTGTGAGATGGAAAAATGTACTTGGTAAACAATTAAAAAGGAAAATTCACTCCCTGTCACTTTTTAGCTTTAACAATAGAATACTCAAGGAAAAACTTTCAGTCATCACACCTTTCTTACTATTTGTGCACTGATGAACACACGGTCATGCTTCCTTTTATGTAAGTTTCTTGATAAATAGAGATTAAAAAATAAATCTCAATTCACTATAATTTATCACCACCTCATTATTGTAACCTTTATTCACAGCAACATGAATTGTTTATGTTATAAGTTTTTCTTTCATTGAAGGTGGATTGTCCAATTATTGTTCCATTGAGATTTGCACCAGCTTATTCTGACACAAATAAATTATTGCAGTTTCTTTTTGCACAGTAGGCCGCAGGTCATTTGAGGATGGTAACTGATGTTCCTCTTACCCCTTCAGAAGAGGTATGGTTTGCTGTAATGGCCATGGAGCACTGCTAGGATACATACAGTACATATAGCACACCACAGAAATGCAATCTGATTACAAAGTACTTCTTTTTTTCTTATTGTGTATCGGTATGAGGTACTTTTCACATATAAGAAATTATGCAAAACATGCTCACACACAGAAACATGCACACATTTCTACTGTATTTCTAATTTATAAGATTTCTTAATACTGGTATAAAAAGTTACAGTATGAACAACCACATTCAACACAAATGTATGTCTCTATTAAGTTTCATATCATTCGTAGTAGTAATTTTTCCTTTTACTCTTTGAGGTATTTCTAACAGTAAAGTTTGCGTAGTTGTGCTCATTTTGTAGTGTCAAAGTTCCAGTGTTTTTCCTAATATAAAACCATTTTCTTCTGAACAATAAAGAATATTTTCTGCAATGACTTATCATCACATAGTCTTTGTGTATCTTCCTAAAACTATCCAGTAAAGATTTGCTGGGTTCAAAGTCAGAGAGAAATTGTAAAAAAAAAGAAAAAAAGATGTCTTAGTTGAAATGGAAATGTTTTTGAAGATCAATAAACACAAATACTTTTATTTAAAGATATTTGGTGTATTTCTTGGTGCAGCAGAAACAGCGAGTCTGCATACAACTGGCTGAGTCAGTCTATTTGTTAAACTTATTGTCTCATTGTTACAATACTTTCATTATTTGCTTCTAAGTGATTAATTTCTGTATCTTTCATACATGGCAAAGTAAATCCTGCATCTTTGTGTAATGAGATGAGGTTTAGCCTAGGTAACTGTTTAGAATTTGTGGCATTCAAGGAGCTTTTCAAATACAGTGTGCATTTCATTCTCCATTAACAGATGCAGGGGAAGATCAAGAGGGCATCACTCCAGAAAAAGCAGTTCTTTTCCTAGTCCATCTGAAGCATGTGGGCATAATTATATATATATTTAATAAGTTAACACTTAATGATCTACAGACAATATCAAACTGCACAAGAAAATCAGAAGTGGGATAAGGGTTGTAGTGGTTAATATCACTGATATGTATTAGGAAGGTTACTACTTGAAATTGATGGATAATTAATAGTTTTTCCATATAACAGATTTTTGGTCTAGTTGTTTCATTTAATGTTATGTTTAATGATTGGTTCTTATTTGCAGAGATATGTTCATGTGGATATGTTTGTATTGCATTACTTATGCCTGAAATATTAAAACAATGTCAGTTTAAGTGTTTGGCACAGCTGAAGAGCAGAAGAAATTTTTCTTTAAAAAGTGTTAAGTTTACTTCTTGCTGGCTTCTGTAGGTTTGAACCAATGTAGCTATGAAAAATTTAGGATGTAAAAATCTGTAGCATCTACTAATCTACAGTATTGATCATTGCAAAAGGGGCAGTCTGTTTTAAATGATTTGTGAAAATTGTGCTATACATTATGTTTACGGTTGTAAGAAAATGGATAATGATATATGATGAGCTGAACATCAAGTCCTTTATAGTGGACCCAAGAGCAGGTTATTTCAATCCAATGACCCCTGATTTGCATAAAACATATTTTGCATTAGGTCTTACAAAGAAAATTAGTTTTCTGTGAAGTATTGATATAACAAATTGGCTCTCTTGAGAGTAAAATTAATTGAACATTTGGAAATTATTTTCACAAATTTGAAAAGAATAATTGAAAACGAAAAATCAGAAATATAACATTGTTATGACAGCATACATACTTTAACAGAAAGACTTCAATCAATCCACCATAGCACATAAAAATTCAACTACTAATTTTTTTTGATACCAAAATGAAGTGTCACATTTTTGATAGGCTTTTCACAATACGCTCAAAAACAACCCACTACAATCTTATATAAAAAATAAAGTATTGTTCAGTCCAAGGGTCAAACATTCTTTGACAATTAAAAGAAAATGATACATAGTACATATACATATATATATCTGGACTAAAATTTCCGAAAATAAATAATTCAGGAACTAATAGATATCTTATCTACACTAATATAAAACTTTTAATGATTTCTTAACAGAGTTAATGATATTATTTTGTATACAAATTACATTTTTATTTACACCATTTCTCTGTAAAGAAACAGAATCTGGTGAGTGAAGGAAGTAGTAACACAGTATTTGTGGTACCAGTCCAAATTGTGATCCACAGTAATAATTCATCTCAGTTTTTTAGATGATCAAATAACTTAATACCATTGAACACCAACAGTAAAACATTTCATTCTAACATAAGAAATGAAGTATGACTGTCTGATAATGAATAAATTGATTTACACAGCGCACTGTGTTAAATATATAGTGATATTTTGTCTATTCCACAAATGTTATTCAAAATAATTGTCACTGAAGATACCACTTCCTCCATGAACATTTAAAACTTGATGTTTCTTAACAAAATCCTGTAGCACCTGTCTGAAATTACACACAATAAAAATAAAACATTCATGTTATTGTAGGCTGAACGTAATCTGTTAATAATTGATGTTCACTTTTTATTAAGTCTGCTGTAATGTCACTGTCATGCCATGCAGCAATAGCTTGTAATTACATTCATTTTATTTCTCTTCTTGAGACAAACTCACAGAAAAATAAACACAGAAAAATGGTATTTTATTATAAAACAGTCAGTCATAAGGAGACTGATATTGCCCTAATAGTCCACATAAATAAACAGTAGAGTAGCACCCAAGGAGACAAGGACGAAACACTTCCATGGCCACAGGCCCTAATTTCACTTTCCTGAAACAAAATGCAAAGATTTAGCATTTTCCTAAGATGAGGGATTAAAATATTACATTTTAAAATTTCAGAAGTATGTTGTAGGTGAAAAACAATGTGTAAGTGTCCACACAATTGCTCAATGATGCAGAACTCATTGTATAAATGTCATCTGTGGGAAATTTTAGTTTTGCCTGCGGTAAGGTACAAGAACTGTAAAATATCTCTGGCAAATTCTGATTCTCAGTAATTACTGTTGATGAAAGTAGCTCTATGAAATTCCATATCATGTCACGGACCCTATGCAGGTGAACTACAAGTGTACAGCCATTGATAAAAACAGTGGAACTAAATAATCATATCATGTTTATTGAAAGACAGCTTGTTAACTCCATGATCAGCTCAAGGTGTGAACAAGATGTCTTTTGACAAATACTTACAAACTGCAGAGCATCAAGCACACAAGATTTTTAAATAATATTATGTTCCAGAATAAATCAATCAGAAATGAAACATAAGAGTTCGATGTTTAACAGTGTTTGCAAACTGTGAAATTGGCATTATCTGAAATCAAACTGGCAAAGAGAACTATGGGCTTTGTATTTTACTTCTGGAACATGAGTCATGCTAGGATGGCTGTCAGTAGAGCACTTGCCCACAAAAGGCAAAGGTTCTAGGTTTGCGTCCTGGTCTGACATACATTTTAATCTATCTTGAAGTTTCTTAATCTTTCTATTTTCCTTGTCTTGTTACTCTTTTGCATCAATAATCCTCATATTCCTACACACCAAAACACTGCTACAGGAATTGAGCTGACTTTACTATTCTGAGATGAGGACATATTTGATCTTGGACATTTTGCTTCTTGCTCGTATGTAGCAGTCTCAATCACAAAGGAAATAATACACACTTGTTTTTCAGATTTAAAGGTCATTAGTATTCCTTCTAAATACCTGTAAATACAAGTTTGTCATGTGTATCCTTGTAGAATGCAATTTATATGGTTGATGAAATTTTCTTGAGTTACCACCCAAGTCATTGCAATGTGTTGTCATATCATTTCGACAAATTCCTGCTCACCATCGTCAGGTGAAACAATGAGTTGGTTTCTTCACAGCCGCTGGACTGCAAATGACGCTAGTGAAGGCGGCCCAACACATCAACAGGTGGGCCAATCACATACCTCCAGAAGAGATGTTGTGATTTGTTGGAGGGGGTGGGGGGGGGGCCTTCAATGGGGTGAAAAGGAGTAGTTACAGATGTCAATTCTTGGCTACACCTGTCTATTCTGTCCATTGCCCCTGTTGCATTCACTTCTTTGATAACTAAATCCCAGAACTCATTGGCATGGCACAGCCAGGTACCCATAGCCCTAGGTGGCCTACCACTGACCTAAAGATATTTTCATTTTAACTACTGAGCAAAAATGGTTTATATGTTGTGTTTCTCCATTATACTGGCAATCTTGGCTCTGGCTGACCCTGTTTGTGGAAGGAATGCCAGGTACTTAGTTTCTTCTTCTAGAGTGTTTATTTTCTTCTCCCTCCTCGGCTGGAGAGTGCATCTTGTTTGTGTCTTAGAGCAACCATTCTCGTGAAAGATTTCACTTAAATGCTATATCTTGGTATGTAGGCCTTCCTTGTCACACATAGCTCATGTTCTGTGTACCAATATGCTGAGCACAGACTGCACTGTGCTAGATGATGGCAGATGTTGTTTAGCTATGTGTCTGTGTGTGTCTTCTTCCTATAGACAGAATGCTCCAATGCACCATCAGGGGTCTTCATTATCAGAACGTCTAGGAACAGTAGGCACCTGTTTTCTTTGAACCTACATGGTGAACTTGACATTGTCTTCTCAGGAATTCTTGTAGGTTTGACCAGAGAAAGGTGCTGTGCTATGCCAATTGCCAATGGGTTCTCAGATTCAGTCACCAAAGAAAGAGGAAATAAGAGTACATGATGATTTTGTCAACAGGACAGCAATTTTGCAACTGAGCGACAAGGGGTGGTGCAGCTTCTTGATAATGCATGTCCCCATATTGCTAATGTCATAATGCAGAGGTAGCACCAACTAAAGTGGGAGACACTCAAGCATCCATCCTATAGTCTTGGTCTCTCCCCATGCGATTATCACACCTTCAGTCCCTTAAAAAAGGCCTCGGAGGGAAGAGAATTCCTGTTGGATAAGAACATGTGGCCGCAGACAGTTATGGACTCCTTCATACAGCAGGACATGGTGTTTTACTAAGTGGATGTTTCAACATGGAGCATCAGTGGGATGATTGTCTCAATGCTCACAATAATTCTGCATGATTGACTAACTGATTCTGGACTTCATGGTCTTCAAACACAAACATTCTGATCATCCCTTACATTTATATCATATATCTGCACAAAGAGGTGTGGTTCAATAATTTTGCTTGGTTACATTAAACATAATTTAATGGAAACAGAAGATAATATCAATTTTCAAGGACATAAGTTATCACTGAGTTTCCATGAACTGGAAACGAATGAATTTCTTGGCTTTTATTAAAATAAATAGAACACAGCTTGCTGAGAATAACAGACTAATGTGTATCAGCTAATGTGTGAGGGGAAACCAAGGAAGCACAATGTAATTATGTCAAATTGTCAGTTCAGTAGCTACACAGTAACTGTAAACAAAAAGAGCAAGCACATAAATTATTCAAGTTTTGAGATTATAACAAGACTATTTATAATACTGTGAGGATATTTTAGTATGAATGACATATAAATGATAAATGACTTATTACCTCTGGGTGATAATTCATACACTTTGGAGGCCTTCTTCTGTACATTGCCTCCTGTGGCTTATTGCGACAGTGTGATCCTTCTGCTTCAGATACAGAATCATAAGTTACTTCCTGTGGTACTATACTAAGTTGTTTGCTGCCACATGGGCATAGAGTGTCAACAACCAACAGAATTAAATTGCTTTTAGGTATTTTTTGAACACTGAAAGGTCTAAGAAAGGGAACAAGACATTTTCAGTTAGTGAGATTGTCATGTTACACAAGGCACATACAGCTCCAAGGAGGAAAAGAGGAGTTACTTATAACTACAAAACTATCAATGCCAACATATAAGAAAAGAAAGTTGAACTTACCTTTCACATCCTGTTGAATGACAGTTTGTTAGCTTTCCTTTCAGTGGATTGATATTAAGTCGATCTGGCTGTAAGATATAGAGATCTACTCGTTTATCACATGGTCTTGGTTGTGTCTTATTTGCTGGATTTATGTGATGAACCACAGGTGTCATGTAAGTATGATAGCCTTGTCTCTCAGGAAGAGATCCTTCACTAGTTGGAAGGGAAGCACCCTCATCTCTTGTTACAAATGTATCTGCTTCAACTTCAGTGTATGCAGTTCCTGCAACAAACTTAGTTATCAGGAGCAGTCCAACTGTTTTACATTAAGAAGTAAAGGTGCATCAAACATAAATGAGCCTTTTTTTAAATATGGCATACTTTTGATGAATTTTAATTGTTCCAAGCACTGAGTTCATAAGAGGTGTATGTCTATAATAGTTATTACAGTAGATGTTGTAACAGACATATTAGGCTATTCATTTATAATATTTGATCACATTGTATATATCATCTTAATGGAATGAGACAGCTATGGCTTGAGTTACCACATTCCTACAGAAACAATTTATTCTGTTGGGCAAGAGAAAGAGTACACACCAGTTTTTCTGCACATTATAGTGCACTTCTGCATGAACAAAAATTTACTTTTGTAGGAATTTATCATCATTTACTCAATTAGGTCAGAGGAGAAGCTCACCAATATGCTTAGATGAAGCACTGATGCAAACAATTCAAAAAAGGTGTTGACTTTGTTAAAATGATAGTGCATGCATTACATTTCTGTACCATGGTCACAGTAAAGAACTTTAAAGTTATTTGTGAAATGAGTAAATATAAAAGGACAACACCTGTGCTTAAAATTTCATGGAAACATCATACTAGCTAAGAACCATATAGCAGAGCTGCTGATTCACAGATAGGCACAACAACAAGACTGTCACAAATAAAGCTTTCGGCCAATAAGGCCTTTGTCAAAAATAGACAATAGACATACAAACACACACACTGCCAGCGTAGCTCCAGTTGCCTGAGACTGCAGTCATGTGTGTGAGTTGTGTTTGTTTGTTTGAGTGTGTATTGTATATGTCTGTTGCATATTTTTGACAAAGGCCTTACTGGCCGGAAGCTTTGTCTTTTTGTTGTGTCTATCTGCGACTCAGCATCCCTGCGATATGGTAACTAGCAACTTTCCTGTTCATAATACTGTTACATTCCATCCTGGATTTTCCATTGTTTGATACTAGCTAAGAAAGTATTTAAGGAATAATTTTGAAGGGGATGAAAACCTTACTCTTGTATCCCATTGTTAATGAAGGGTGGATTGAAATCACACGTATGTCACAAGATACATTTGCCACAGTTGTGCCAAAAATTTTCCCATACACTGGCTGGATTTATCCCTGTGTGGATATGAACAGGAGCACCACAGGTGCCCCTGTGTAGGCTGCAAAAGTCTTGGCAACGGTGACCTGATACTGCAGTTGCATTCTGTTGGTTGATTTCCTCTGGGACCATTCATAAGAACTACTACTGTGAACTTACTCAATAGTTTCAAGGCATTTGCTCCTCAAATCTGCACTGTAACTGATCACATAAACATCGCATCTCTAGAACAATGAAGGATCTCACACTCTTGCTACAACATAGGAAATGTTGGCTGCTATGTGTTCCTTTGTTCTATAACAGTTACCATTACAGCTCGACTTGTCTTCCCCACATTTCAGCCACTCAGGTAAGCACTTGGTGCAGATGATTTACGAAACAAGAATAGGTAAAAATTTTCTGTACATAAAATCCTCAACCAATTTCCTTATTTTTTTCTTAAGATATTAAGCAACTGTTTGCCCAATTATGAAAGAATGTAGACAGGACAGGAGGCAACAAAGAAAAATGAAACAACTGTACTTTTTAATTCAATGATCAACCTAATGATACACTGTTAGCCATTAAAATTGCAACAACAGAAGAAATAGCCAAATTTTACTTATTGCATGTATGTAGAGTAAGAGGAAAAACATACTTAAATTTTTTAAGGTGATTTGGAGATATGTAGGATGTGACTTTAGTACGCAGGGCTGCCACCTCTGGCTCTGAGAGCAACAATAGTTCTAACTCTACTGAGTATCGAGTTGAATTGAGCTTGGTTGACATATGTGTGTATGTCATTTGATGCTGCTTCAAGTCTATATCACCAGAGTTCACCAATCATAGTGACTGGCTAGTGATGATGTGTGAGTCTCTTGGCAACCCTTGGTAAGATGTTCTCAGTGGATGAGAGATCTGGAGGACATACTGGTCAGGGCTACAGCCAAACACCATCTATATCAAGGAAGGTCAGGACAGCATGGGCAACATAAAGTCTTACAGCACCTTTAGAAAAATAAAGCCATGGAGACCTCTATGACAGGGCACAGCCACCAGCCTTAACAAATAAGGAATACAGTAGATGCTTGCCAGCTACACAAACTACAGGTCATTATGCACTGAATGGCATCCCATAACATCAAGCCAAGTCCTGTGTCTGTATGAAGAATAGGAATCTGATCTGATCTCCTTGGAGCCTCCACACATAGATACATCCATCGTGATACTGTACACAGCATAGACACTCATGTAAAAAGATTATGCAATGCCAGTGCTGTCAATGGGCACACCACTGTCAGCACGCCTCTCTCTGCAGCCATGTCAATTGAGATTGCAACAATGGTCAGCATACTGTCAGACTGGTGCTCAAGACAGTCTCACACTGTCTGTGTGGAAATATGTCTTACTGCAAAAAAAAAAAAAAACTAACTACCGTTTCTTGACTCAAGGTAAGTGACTGTACAACCCCACTTGGCTGAATGCAAAATGTGTCTATCCCCTCAAGCACTAGTTGCTTGGTACCTTGCATGGCACTGAGTATGGCCCCCCTGAGCATATTAGTTATATATGCACATAATAGTTATGGGATTCTGATCATTGCAACAGCAATATCATGGGACAATAAAGCAGCCTTGAAAGCCCACCGGCCATTGTCAATTTACAGCATGTGCCAGTAGACAGTTCTCCTTATTACTTGAGGCATAATATGGCCTTCTCACAAACAAACAACATTTAAATGTGATTTCTGAGTGAGAAATCCACTGTACAATGCTTCCTTATACACAGAATTTAGATGGCATTTGTCCTATCTACTTTGCACGGTTGCACTAAAATGCTAATCATTTGCATATCCAAGCAAGTAGTTTCTTGTAGGGTACATTCACGATGCTTCAATTTTAATGGTCAGCAGTGTATTACTAGTAAGCATCTGCTTATATTTGATATACTCTCACATTTCACACATAGTTATAGCAAACACAAATGTTCATCAACATTTATTTTGAAGTAATGGTTTGTCCCACTGAGCACCACAATCCCATGTCTGTTCTGTTATAAATATCTATAACTACACAAGGTTTTACAAAAGGAATAGTAAATATTTTAGAGGTGGTAGTACAGACTTATTTGAATAAAAACAGTTCACATAACATATGTCCAATCATTTCTTGTTAAAGAGATGCAGCTAGTTATAGAAACATATTTTCATTTCACATGTTGGTACTTCAGTTGCTGTGGGTTTATCTATGTCATTGTTTGTTCTCAAGTTCAAGTTGCACAGTTGTGTTTGAGTTTAAAAAACAATTATTCAACTGTGATTGCAGTTTGTTGGCCTATTCTACTGTATGTAGCACACTGCAGGTATTTACAAATGCTGAGTACCCAATGTGGTATTTGTGTATGTGTTCCGTAGCAGAAATTCTACTGCTGCTCATAGAGTGTATCAGAGATAACTTACCAACCCCAAAGTACCAAATTTTAGAGAATTTACTTGTGCTTGGGCTAAACTGCATGACATTGGCACAGCATCCAGTGCCATGCTTCAAATGGATGCACAAATGAACACAGTGTAGATGAAGTAGAAGACATTGTTCTATTGGTACAATGTAGTTCTTCAAGCACACACAGAATTTCTACACTATAATAGTATCATTGTGCTGTGACCATTATGGCGTGGTGGGGAGACATTCTTCTGGTTGTAAGGATGGTGTAGCTGCTCTCCCACCTGGGGTCTGTGGGTTCAATAGGCTGATGGGGACTATAGGAAACAGCCAGAGGTGAATGTAGTCACAGCAAGACAGACAGAGCTCCAGAAAACCCTTTATTATTCATGAAGCTAGAGCAGCTACAGGTGTGCAACTTGTCAGGTGGTCACAGCTCAGTGTCAGTCCAGCATCTTAATATTGGTATAGCAGAGACAGTCATTCCTGAAGGTCATGAATGCTGCTGGGAGACAGCACACTTAAACAGTATTGAGTAGCACTGGCAGCCAGCTAGTGCTAGCACAGCATTCTTGCAGGCTGGAATGATTGCCCTTAGCATAGACTGTGGGGCTAGGTGAAAGCTTTGCTGGATTCCATGGGCAGCACAATGGTATCAAACCTCTGATCCCACCTGGTGGCTGGCTGGAGGAGGCTATCTGTCCCAGTACGTAGATCCACAGCACTCTGTTACCAAACTTTTCACTGACCCCTTCACTGCAGACAGGCAGTTATTTGTAGCAGCACCTTCATGCTGAAATGTTTCACTGTCTGGTAGCAGTGGTATGCACAAATGAGTGACAAAATGCTGCAGTGAAAAGTTGCTACCAGATTCTTGTCACACGTTGATGTAAAGCACAGGGAAGTCTGCAGATTAGTTGCATCATCAGATGCTTGCCTTTGGGATGATAAGTGGATCACTGTGTTCCAAAGTGCCTTGGCATTGCAGATTCCATCCACATTGCAACAATGTGTATCAGTGTCCCATATATACAAATATGGTGGACATTACATATACACAGCCTCTTTTCTTATCATTTACAGCACATTTAACACCTTTGAGAAGGAAAGAAAAAAGATGACTGGAATTTTTTTGTTGGCTAATTGCAAATTGCCAAATAGTTCCATTAACTCTCTTTTTCACTCATTATGGTATCAGTGATACTTATAACTCACATTGTCAGTCTAACACAACCCCATCTGCCTATGTGGAGGCACATTGGAGCTTTTGCGTTAAGGCATTGCATTACAGGGTCCAGTTACCTTGGCTTTCTGGAATACAATTATCCAACATTACTGAAGAGGTTCCTTTGTCAACCAGGATGGGTATGTTCTCCGGCACAATGAGGCCCCTGCACATTCTAGTCAACAGGAGGCAAATCATTTAAACCTAACATTCCCTCGACAATGGATTGGCAGAAACAGTCATATTTCTTAGCCACCAAGTTTTCTCGAACTTACCTTGTAGATTTTTTACCTGTGAGGATGGTTGAAGGTGAAGCCTACAAAGAAACTGATCGTTTGAATTTTTAATAGTGTTGTCCCGTAAAAGAATGCTAAGGCAAACAGAGCAGCAGAGCAGAGTTACATGTGTTGTCAAAAGAATACAAAAATGCACTGATGTCTGCAGTGGAATTCATGAAAATCATCTTTGAAATTAGTCACTTGCCAGCTTAAGACCTTCCATCAGAATTTGTTTGAGTTATGTCCTAACAGATGTATCTCTGTAGCCTACAAAAACTGGAGACATCTTATATGAAATGTTTTATTCAAATTAGTCTATACTGACTTTTCCTAAAATAAGTACACTATCCAAATTAAGAAACATAGTCCTGGAGAGTTTCTGTGCACTGAGCTTATCTGCTTCATATGTACACAATAAAATTTTGTAAATATCTCTACAGCAACACCTCTTCATAGCTCTACAGACATCTACTGTATCGCCTACAGCAGTTTGTGCTTCACAGTTGGAAGCTATCAAAAGTGCTACAGGTGTTCGGGCTTCCTTAATCTGACCTGACTGAATGAGTGTCATATTGTTAGTAGTGAAGAATAAATGTATTAAAGTATCATGCATGATGCATCAATTTTTCATGCATCTCAGTGTTTACGATCTCATATCTCTTGAATTATGTGTCATACACTGATGTATTTGTGTAATACATTCGGTGGCATATGTGGATACTTTTTGTGAAGTATGTTGCAGACAGAGTTAGCACCAAAGGAATAATAAATTTAAACATCTAGTATGATGTGGCAGTTTTTCATGCATCACAGTATTTATGACATCATATCACCTGATGTATGGATCATATAATGGTATAATTTTGTAGGTGCATTCAGTGGTGTATGTGGACACTGTCTGTAAAATGTGTTGAGAAAACAATTAACAAAAATGAAGTAATAAATTTAAATGTCATGTACAATACAGTGGTTTTTCATGCAGCTCAGGGTTTATGACATCATATCTCTCTAATTATTTGTTGTACAATTATGTATTTGTGTAGGTACATTCAGTAGCAAGTGTGGATACTGCCTACAAAATATGTTGTGTGTAGAATTAGTAGCAAAGGAGTAATAAATTTAAATGTCAATACAATAAGGCAGTTTTCAATACATCTCAGATTTATGACATTGTATCTCCTGATCTATGAGTCAAACAGTGATACAGTTTTGTAGGTACTTTCAGAACCATATGTGGATACTGTCTGCAAAATATTTTGAGACTATATTTAGTAGAAAATAAGTAATAAATTTAAATGTCATGCAGAATTTAGCATTTTTTCACACATCTAAGTCTTTATGATGGCATACCTCATGAACTATGTGTGCTACCACGATATAATTTTGCTGGTGCATTTAGCAATGTATGTTGATACTTCTTGTGAAATTTATTGTGAATAGAGTTAGTAGCACAGAAGTAATAAATTTAAATGTCATGCATGATACAGCAGTTTTTCACAAATCTCAGTCTTTAAGATGTCATATAACCTGAACTATGATAGGAGTTTGTCACCCCCACAATGATGACAAGTGGATGTGGAGAAATTTCAAAATCAATAAAGTAAACAAATTCCTGCAATGAGTCAATAATCTCTATGAACTTAAGGTCTCTATTGCTTAAGAGATTTCATTTATTACATTATTCCATAACATATTTTATCTACTACCTCCACTGGACTCAAACTGTGAACTTTGAAAATGAAGTTCTGGAGTAAACCTTTGTCAAAGCTGAATGTCAGATACCTATTTAGCACAAGATTTCCTACATATTGACATTTAATTTTGTTTCAAAGGTCCTGAGCTCAAGCATGATGATGTGAGTAGCCAAAACATTTTAGAAATGACGTAATACATTAAAAAAAAAAAAAAAAACTAAGCAATCTAGACAGTCTATTTCAGAGAAATAGATTTAAAGCAGAGGCAGATGGTTTTGCTTTTCTGCTATAGCAGTGGCCTTTTCTTCATCATCAGGGCCTATGCAGCAACAGATCCTCTCTGCTAGATGTTTGCAAGTTGAATGTTAATTGTATGATGACCCCTCTTGGGGTAATAGCACCATGAGAGGGGAATCACTCCAACATGAACTCCATGTGTGCTCCAGAAGGAACTGTCTGTCAGGTGGAAGAGGCCCTCCCAGAAGTGATCAAAAGCAAGGGTTGTAGCTGTATATGCAGGATTTGGACAAAAATACGCAAACACCACAAGAAATGCTTGCTTGAACATAAATGCAGATGATAGTCAAGCCTTCAGGTTGCACTGTTGCTCTGCAATGTCCTCAATAGTTTGCAAGCATCAGTCATGGTCAGAAGAATGCTATGTGAATTTGTGAGTGCATTATGTCAGAGCTAAGGGAATGCAAATGTGGCCAAATTGTTGGTGCCTGTGTGGTAGATGCTTCCATAACCAGCCTGAGTGGTAGATGCTTCCATAACCAATAAATCTGAAGTGTTTGGTGTTTCAAGAGGTACAAGCTCGAAGATTTATACCATCTGTAGAGTATGGGAAAACATCATGTGCTAAGTCACAATGTGGATGAAAGTGTGTGTTGAGTATTAGTGACCGAAGAGGATTACGATGAACAATAAGAGGACAACTGCTGCAAAAGTCACTGCAGAACTGAATGGCACACTCGAAAAACCCCGTCGGCAACAAAACTGCATGAAGGAAACTCCACAAGGAAGGAATTGCAAGGTGAGTTGGAATTCTAAAACCACTCATCAGTGATGCAAATGTCCATAGTAAGACAATGTGGTGTTCAAGCCATTAAACCTAGACTACAGAGCTATGGAGGAATGTCATTTGGATGAATGAGTCTTGTTTCATACTGTTTATATCTTCTGGCCAAGTTTATGTCCCAAGAGTAAAATATGGTAGGGGTTCAGTGAATATTTGGGCATGATATTCCAGGGGCCCTATGGTTACTCTGCAGGGTCACATTACTGCCAAGGATGATGCGACCATTTCGAATGATCAGCTCCTTCTATAGTATGATGTTTGTTGCCCAATGGGGACAATGTGTTCAAAGATGACAGGGCCTCTGTTCATCATCCAGGGCTGGTTTTGTAAGCAAGAGGATGAATTGTCACATCACCCTTTGCCACCACACTCACCAGATTTCAGTATTACTGAATTGAGCCTTCGTGGTCTACTTTGGAGAGAAGGGTGTGTGATTGCTATCCGCTTCCATCATTGTTACCTGAAATTGCCACCATTTTGTAGGATGAATGGTATAATATTGCCTTGAAAACCATACAGGACATTATACATCTATTCTGAGATGACAAAGCTGCTTTGAAAGCCAACTGATTTTCCATACCATATTGGGCTTGGTAATGTGTTGTGTTTTTGGGATTTCCATATTTCTGTCCAACCCTGTGAATTGTCAAAGTTTGTCACCACGAATCTTTTTCTTTTCGGGGGGGGGAGGGGGGGGGGGGGCAGCTAGTGGAAGTGGCAAAGTCAGCTAACCTCAATCATGTGATCTTACTACAGCTATTTTCTGGAACCTCATAACAGAGCCCATTTTATTTCTGTAATGAGTGCTGCTGTAGGTTGTTCATCTAATAATCCTATTTACAAGGGGACTTTATGGGCTGGCTATCTTTGCTTTTCTTCATACTTACGAGATCTGATGCTCACTGCCTGGAAGATCTGTTTATGCTAATGTTGCAAGAAATCTTTTTAGAAATAACCTTTTTATACATTTATCTAAATTTAATATTTATTAACAAATAGATATGTGAATTAGCAAATGAAAGCTTCATCAAACCAGTCTTCAGACTCACAACCACCAGCACCTCAACAACAACAGCAACAACACAACAACAACAACAACTAACAAATACTGTATCATACATTTTAGATAAAACTGCTGCCTTATTGTTTTTAGTTATTTATCACATGAAATCTGAGTACTGACAGGAAATTAAAATTTAATACAAATACACTCCTGGAAATGGAAAAAAGAACACATTGACACCGGTGTGTCAGACCCACCATACTTGCTCCGGACACTGCGAGGGGGCTGTACAAGCAATGATCACACGCACGGCACAGCGGACACACCAGGAACCGCGGTGTTGACCGTCGAATGGCGCTAGCTGCGCAGCATTTGTGCACCGCCGCCGTCAGTGTCAGCCAGTTTGCCGTGGCATAGGGAGCTCCATCGCAGTCTTTAACACTGGTAGCATGCCACGACAGCGTGGACGTGAACCGTATGTGCAGTTGACGGACTTTGAGCGAGGGCGTATAGTGGGCATGCGGGAGGCCGGGTGGATGTACCGCCGAATTGCTCAACACGTGGGGCGTGAGGTCTCCACAGTACATCGATGTTGTCGCCAGTGGTCGGCGGAAGGTGCACGTGCCCGTCGGCCTGGGACCGGACCG
The DNA here is from genome assembly GCF_023864275.1 of Schistocerca cancellata. Taxonomy (NCBI): domain Eukaryota; kingdom Metazoa; phylum Arthropoda; class Insecta; order Orthoptera; family Acrididae; genus Schistocerca; species Schistocerca cancellata. The sequence goes on along the minus strand of NC_064630.1, from coordinate 534,185,261 downwards.
CAGCGACGCACGGATGCACGCCAAGACCGTAGGATCCTACGCAGTGCCGTAGGGGACTGCACCGCCACTTCCCAGCAAATTAGGGACACTGTTGCTCCTGGGGTATCGGCGAGGACCATTCGCAACCGTCTCCATGAAGCTGGGCTACGGTCCCGCACACCATTAGGCCGTCTTCCGCTCACGCCCCAACATCGTGCAGCCCGCCTCCAGTGGTGTTGCGACAGGCGTGAATGGAGGGACGAATGGAGACGTGTCATCTTCAGCGATGAGAGTCGCTTCTGCCTTGGTGCCAATGATGGTCGTATGCGTGTTTGGCGCCGTGCAGGTGAGCGCCACAATCAGGACTGCATACGACCGAGGCACACAGGGCCAACACCCGGCATCATGGTGTGGGGAGCGATCTCCTACACTGGCCGTACACCACTGGTGATCGTCGAGGGGACACTGAATAGTGCACGGTACATCCAAACCGTCATCGAACCCATCGTTCTACCATTCCTAGACCGACAAGGGAACTTGCTGTTACAACAGGACAATGCACGTCTGCATGTATCCCGTGCCACCCAACGTGCTCTAGAAGGTGTAAGTCAACTACCCTGGCCAGCAAGATCTCCGGATCTGTCCCCCATTGAGCATGTTTGGGACTGGATGAAGCGTCGTCTCACGCGGTCTGCACGTCCAGCACGAACGCTGGTCCAACTGAGGCACCAGGTGGAAATGGCATGGCAAGCCATTACACAGGACTACATCCAGCATCTCTATGATCGTCTCCATGGGAGAATAGCAGCCTGCATTGCTGCGAAAGGTGGATAAACACTGTACTAGTGCCGACATTGTGCATGCTCCGTTGCCTGTGTCTATGTGCCTGTGGTTCTGTTAGTGTGATCATGTGATGTATCTGACCCCAGGAATGTGTCAATAAAGTTTCCCCTTCCTGGGACAATGAATTCACGGTGTTCTTATTTCAATTTCCAGGAGTGTATGTAGAACATCAAATAGAAAATATAATACTTTTTATTTGTAGAGATTGGACAGTATCATTGAAGTGTTTTTTTTTTCCATTTAACAATGAGGCATTTAGGAAGTCTGTATCAAATTTTAATTTTTTTATATGACCAGAAATTAAAAATAAAAGGATGTTAATTTTGTTAAAAAATTATGATTCAGTATTTGTTGATTAACATTTTCATATGATAATATAAATAAAATTTAAATAAAGATATGTTGCATCTAGTGAGAATCAAACCACTGATCTCACATGATGCATGCTGTTACAAGTAAGGATTATGTAATAACAGAAGTATTTTTGTACTTACTAATGCTTAGAAATGTTCAAAGGTGATTTTTCAAGTTTTGTAGAGAATTTTATCACACTACTTTACAAAACTGATGTCTTATGTTAGCAAAAAAGATGAGATAAAAAGTTCCAAAAAAGACATTGCACACAGCAAAGATATACAGAAAATCAGTAAGCTCTGAATAGCAAGTACATGTAAATTGAACTGTATGCAGCCAGCCAAGGGTGAAATATAGCCACTGAACTTTGGCAGACAAGAAGTCAGAATTTTAATTGCATAATAAAGCCAGGAGTGAAATGCAGTGGTGCTCCATCAATGGGTCACGAAGAAATTTCCTCATTGAGCAAAAAGGACTTTTTTGTCTTTCTGGCAGGATCAAGTGATGATGCAAGGAATGAAAAAAAGGATATTTTAATCTTGTTACACATTATTGTTTCTTCAGTGCCACATCTTTATGGCTTGAGAGAATGGTTCTGTGTACACAAAGAAATTGAAAGTGCAAATGCAGAGATGCAAAATATTTGTGAGCTGTTTGAAAATGTAACATTTGTGAACATAAGCAATTTGGAGGAAAGATTCCTCACAACACATGGTTTTCATCTAAACAATCTTGGAAAAAATGTTATAGTAACAAAAATTTTGGATGTAGTAAATAAAATCTCAAATATGCAGTGTGATGATACAGGAGTCATACCTCTCATGGACAAGATGTGTGTGTTACCTGGAGACTCAAATGGGAAATCTGGTGTCAGCGAAACTACAGCCCTCCAAGACAAATGTGAGAGTTTGTTAATGCAAGTGAACATCCCAAATGCAAGCAGCTCACAGAACAGCACAGTAGTTGTGGAAGAGCAAACACCAGAAATAAATGAAACAGCAGCTACACCATCATCAGAAGTAGCAGCAGCAGCAACAACAACAACATCTTATTTCTAAACATTCAGCGTCTTGAAAGTGAAGCTGAAATACTGGAGAAAGCATTGCCACAAAATAAGTATTCTTTCCTATGTTTATCTGAATATTGGCTTAAACCAGGACAAATAGAATACCACATACCAAAAGGTTACAAAGATGGAAACAGTTTTTGCAGATCCCAGTACCGTAATGGTGGTACTGTTATCTATGTTTCAAATGAAATAGAGTTTAGAGCATGAGATCTTAGTCGGGCATGTGTAGAGAAGCACTTCGAAATTAATGGAAGTATGTGTTTACCATTCTCCTGACCCAGATGAAAAAACATTTTTAGATAATTTGGGCAGTGCACTCTGCCACAGAACAAAGTGGAAACAATATGTAACTATAATTGTGGGAGACATTAATTCAAGCTTTGACATAACATGTAACAAACCCAGTGTACATGAGTTACTGAATATGCTAAAACAGCACATTTTCCAACATGTAAATTCAGTGCCAACAAGACTAAAAGCATGCTTAGATAATGTTTTTGTCAACTGTGCTCATGATATGTACTCCACCAGTGTACAGGAATTTGATTTCTCAGACCACTCCATGTGAACAGTAGAGTTAATACAGTTTATAATAGGGCATGGGAACAAGGCAGTACAAAGGTTATCTAATACCTTAATACTAACAAAAAACAATCTCAGAAAACTAACACATCAGCTGAGCATAACTAAGCGAGACAAATTATTTCAAAGATGCCATTCCAATGCCCAAACAGTTCATGAAACATTCCACACTTACTTATAAGGTATGCTAAAAACTCATCTTGTTCCAAACAAATATCATAAAACAAGAAATGGTAAATTGTGGTACACCAAGGAGTTGGCGACATTAAAAAATAAGCTACTGCTGTTAAAGTGCCTTGGCAAAGTAAACAATTCTAATGAAATTAAGGACCTTGAAACAACCACTAAGAAACTGTATAGTAAGGAGCTACTACTGGCAAAACAGAGATACAACACTAATCTCATAAAAACATAGTAAAAACCAATGCAAAGCAGCCTGGTCAGTAATAAATATCATTAAATGTGAACTCAAAAACTTTCATAAGACAGTCCCAATACCATCAGATACATTCAACAAATATTTTGTAAGCTGTGTTGATGAAATCAAAAAGTTGATTAGTAAACCCAATGTAACATATATGGAGTATCTTAAGAGCACAAACCTAAATCATAATCAGTCCAAACCTCCCTTGAAACACTCTAAAGAGGTATGCCAAGATGAAGTTCTTAAAATTGTCAAAGAAATAAGAAATTCATATAGCATAGATATTTTTAATATTTCAGACTATCTATTGAAAGAAATAATACATTACATTGCAGCACCATTAACATATTCTATAAAATTGTGTCTCATAGAAGGGGTTTTTCCTGAACCTCTCAAACTATCCAAGGTGACTCCAGTCTTTAAGATGGGTAGCAAATCTGATCCAGCAAACTATAGCCCAGTTTCTCTTATTCCCGGACTAGCCACAGTCATTGAAGGCATAATGTGTCAGCAGATGTATGAGTACCTAGAACTAAATGATATGTTACATACATCACAGTTTGGTTACAGAAAATAAAAGTCAACCATACCAGCCACAGAACTAATTGTGAGAAACATTCAAGGACCATGCTCACATACAGGTGGCCTTATGTGATCTGAGCAAGGCCATTAGATGTATTGGTCGCTTTGTTTTGCTGTCTAAAGTTTAGTACTATGGAATATGTGACAAAAGTTTAAAACTCCTCAAATCAAACCTTAATACAAGGAAGCAAGTGGTGAGTTCAGGAAGTCAGCTGTCAAACACAATTGAGGTTCAACACAGAGTGCCCCAGGAATCTAAATTAGGACCACTTCTATTCCTTGTACATGTAAATGACTTACCAAGAAACATAGACTTTAAGACATATACATCTACAGATGATACAACTTTTCTGCCTGTGAACCATGTATTTGATACCCTTGTTAGTAGTATGAATTTGGCAAAAGAAAATGCAACATCATGGTTTAATGCGAATGGTCTACAGTTAAATGAGATAAAGACCCAGAATATGTGATTCAGATTATCAAAGTCCGTAAAAATAGAAAAACAAATTGCAGAATTTTTAGGTATCATACTTGATGCTGTGTGGCATTTGAATATGTGAGGATGGTGTACTTTACTTTGTTTCAATCTGTTTTAAGGTATGGGTTAATACTCAGAGGAAACAACAAAAAAATTAATGAAATTCTGGTGATCCAGAAGAAAGCAATCAGAGCTATGGTAAAAGTAGATAATAGGACACAATGCAAACCAATGTTTATTAAATATAGAAAATTAACAGTTATTAATCTATATATTCATGACTGTGTTAACTATATACTTGCTGAACTACCAAATTAAGGTGTAACAAATCAAAGGCACGACCACGATGCAAGAATCTATACTTCTCTGTCCATGCCACAAAATAGATTAGCAAAAACTAACAATAGTCATTAGTATATGGCAATTGAAATATACAACAAATTGTCTAGACATGCCTCAAGCATGCCAATAAAAGTGTTTAAGAAAAAAGTTACACAACTTCTTGTTAACTAACCCATGCAATTAAAAGAATTTTTAGAAATGTCCAGTATCAACTTAAATATGTAAAAATTAATGATATGAATATAATAGAGGGAAACATTCCACGTGGGAAAAATATATCTAAAAACAAAGGTGATGTGACTTACCAAAAGAAAGCGCTGGCAGGTCGATAGACACACAAACAAACACAAACATACACACAAAATTCTAGCTTTCGCAACCAACGGCTGCTTCATCAGGAAAGAGGGAAGGAGAGGGAAAGACGAAAGGATGTGGGTTTTAAGGGAGAGGTTAAGGAGTCATTCCAATCCCGGGAGCGGAAATACTTACCTTAGGGGAAAAAAGGACGGGTATACACTCGCACACACACACATATCCATCCACACATATACAGACACAAGCAGACATATTAAAAGGCAAAGAGTTTGGGCAGCCTCGACTGACATCTCTGCCCAAACTCTTTGCCTTTTAATATGTCTGCTTGTGTCTGTATATGTGTGGATGGATACGTGTGTGTGTGTGTGCGAGTGTATACCTGTACTTTTTTCCCCCTAAGGTAAGTCTTTCTCCTCCCGGGATTGGAATGACTCCTTACCCTCTCCCTTAAAACCCACATCCTTTCGTCTTTCCCTCTTTCCTGACAAAGCAGCCGTTGGTTGCGAAAGCTAGAATTTTGTGTGTATGTTTGTGTTTGTTTGTGTGTCTATCGACCTGCCAGCACTTTCTTTTGGTACGTCACATCATCTTTGTTTTTAGATATAAATATGTAAAAATGTATTTTATAAAATTAATAGGTTAAGTGAACTGATGAAGTCTATTGCATGTAATAATGCTGAATGACTAATAAAGAATTTGAATCTGAATCTAGACATGGACCGTCAACTAATATAAAAATGAAAAAAATCAAAGACTGCCAGTCCATAAGGTCGACTTGCTAAAGTAATGAATTGTAAAATCAAACATAGAGAAAATATGAGAGCTGCAGGATGATACAGTGGCAGTACAAGATGTGAGAAGTCATCATTTTTGAGGCTGAAAAGAACTCTAGGAATTAATAAATAATATATAGCATAATTTTGTTGACTGAAACTTCAAACTGTTTCAGCTATTCATCATAATAAATATTCAAATGTGTAAAAAGTCTGTTACAGTATACCATCATCATCAGCAAAAGTCCATCTAGGATCCCAAAGCTGATAGACATTTGTCTTCATCAATAACCAAAGAAATTTGCTGACGACCCACTGCAGGAACCATTTCATTGGCAGGAGAGGCTGCAAAGGAAGATCATATTTCAGGCATTCTGCACCAACTTTGGTTACTTATTATCAATAGAAGGAAACATTCCACGTGGGAAAAAATATATCTAAAAACAAAGATGATGTGACTTACCAAACGAAAGCGCTGGCACGTCGATAGACACACAAACAAACACAAACATACACACAAAATTCTAGCTTTCGCAACCAACGGTTGCCTCGTCAGGAAAGAGGGAAGGAGAGGGAAAGACGAAAGGATTTGGGTTTTAAGGGAGAGGGTAAGGAGTCTTTCCAATCCCGGGAGCGGAAAGACTTACCTTAGGGGGAAAAAAGGACGGGTATACACTCGCACACACATACACACACATCCATCCACACATACCACATGTGCTTGAATTTTGTGTGTATGTTTGTGTTTGTTTGTGTGTCTATCGACGTGCCAGCGCTTTCGTTTGGTAAGTCACATCATCTTAGAGGGAAACATTCCACGTGGGAAAAATATATCTAAAAACAAAGATGGTATAACTTACCAAAAGAAAGCGCTGGCACGTTGATAGACACACAAACAAACACAAACATACACACAAAATTCTAGCCTTCGCAACCAACAGTTGCCTCATCAGGAAAGAGGGAAGGAGAGGGAAAGACGAAAGGATGTGGGTTTTAAGGAAGAGGGTAAGGGGTCATTCCAATCCCGGGAGCGGAAAGACTTACCTTAGGGGGAAAAAAGGACGGGTATACACTTGCACACACACACATATCCATCTACACATATACAGACACAAGCAGACATATTGTTTGTTTGTGTGTCTATCGACGTGCCAGCGCTTTCGTTTGGTAAGTCATATCATCTTTGTTTTTATATACACACATATATATATATATGGTTATAATAGAAGGAAACATTCCACGTAGGAAAAATATACCTAAAAACAAAGATGATGTGACTTACCAAATGAAAGTGCTGGCAGGTCGACAGACACACAAACGAACACAAACATACACACAAAATTCAAGCTTCGTGGATTTTATATATATATATATATATATATATATATATATATATATATATATAATAGAGGGAAACATTCCACGTGGGAAAAATATATTTAAAAAGAAAGATGATGAGACTTACCAAACAAAAGCGCTGGCAGGTTGATAGACACACAAACAAACACAAACATACACACAAAATTGTAGCTTTCGCAAGCAACCGACGGTTGCCTCGTCAGGAAAGAGGGAAGGAGAGGGAAAGACGAAAGGATTTGGGTTTTAAAGGAGAGGGTAAGGAGTTATTCCAATCCCGGGAGCGGAAAGACTTACCTTAGGGGGAAAAAAGGACAGGTATACACTCTATACACTCGCGCACACACACACATATCCATCCGCATATACACAGACACAAGCAGACATTTCAATGTCAATTATAAAAATTGTATACATATAAAATGTCTGCCTATGACTGATTGAAAAAAAAATTGTTTGGAAAATATAAGAGTGGTATAAATAAACATGCTATCCTAATATCTTTTATAATAATTTATAGAAAACTAAATATAAAAAGACATTAATATTTTCATCTATCAGAAACTCTGTCCACATCTTAGCTACTGCATACAAATATGATGCAATGCTGCACAGGTGCACACCTTAACATCTACTGCTGCTACAAAAAAAAAAAAAAAAGAGTTATTAAGTATTATACAAGGACTAGGCACCAGAGAACCTTGCTGTGAACCTTCCACATAGCACAAATACTTTACGACCTATTCCTTGTACTTCTATGAATTAATTATGGTTTTTGTTTGCCAGAAAAGCAATGTAAGTAAATGTAAGGATATACATTATCACAACAGCAGGTCCAAATGTACTCAAAGAACAAAATTAAAAATGAAAGACCAGAATGATATTGTATAAAAAGCGATTAATCTATACCTTGTACTTCTACAAATTAATCATGCTTCTTGTCTGCTGGAAAACTAATGTAAGTAAACATGACCACAACAGCTGGGCCCTATGTAACTACAAAGAACAAAAGTAAAAATGAAAGACCAGAATGATATGATGTAATAACCTGCCAGATTTCCTGAAAACTGGTAACCATAGATCATTCAAATCAAAGATATTTTTTTTTTTTAAATTAAAGAATGCCTTTATTTACCCAATGAATTTTAGAACAACAAATAGTAAGAATCCACTGATGGATTGTAACACAAAGTATTTAAAAACTAGACGTATGAAAATCCAAGTGTTTTTATAAACAAATCAGACAGTTTCATCAAAATTACAATTTATGATAAGTGTTAAAGTAACAATGACGTTTGTAAAGATTGTAGTGAATTTTATGAGGGTTATTTTTTAAGTAAGGGCCGTTTTTATTTTTAAAAAAAGATACAAATACTTTTGTAAAAAAACTTTTATTTTCTGATTCTACACACTTTTACCTATTTTTCTACATAGCTGCCTTGTTTATTTAAGCACTTGTCATACCGTACAACTAAGTTTTTAATTCCCTCTTCAAAGAATTCGGCCGCCTGCTCCGACAGCCAAGAGTTCACGGCCGCTTTCACTTCATCGTCGTCATTGAAGCGCTGCCCGCTAAGATGGTGTTTCAGGTACCGGAAAAGGTGAAAATTGCTAGGAGCAAGGTCGGGGCTGTATGGTGCATGGTCCAAAACTTCCCAGCCAAAAGAATCAATCAAATCCCGAGTCTTTTGAGAGGTGTGAGGCCTAGCGTTATCGTGCAGGAGCAAAACTCCTTTTGTCAGCATGCCGCACCTTTTGTTTTGAATTGCTCTGCGGAGCTTCTTTAGAGTTGCACAGTAGGCATCTGAGTTGATTGTCGTTCCTCATGGCATAAAGTCCACTAGCAAAACACCGCGCCGGTCCCAGAACACAGTTGCCATATTCTTGTGCTTTGACAGCGTCTGTTTGGCTTTGACCTTGGCGGGTAAGGTTGTGTGTCGCCATTCCATCGATTGTCGCTTGCTTTCGGGAGTGATATTGGATACCCATGTTTCATCTCCAGTAACAATTTGTCTCAACATGTCATCCACTTCTTCCTCGTAACGAATCAAAAAGTCCAATGAAGTGGCAAATCTCTTCCCTTTGTGGTCCTCTGTGAGGAGTCTGGGTACCCACCGAGAACACAGTTTCTTAAAGTTTAGGTTTTCAGACACAATTTTGTACAAAACGGATCATGAAACTTGTGGAAATTCCAAAGAAAGAGTGGGAATTGTGAATCTTCTGTCCTCACGAATCTTTGTTTCGACTCCAGCCACCAAATCATCAGTGATCACAGAGGGCCGGCCTGAGCGTTCTTCATCATGGACGTTTTGACGGCCATTTTTAAACTCTAACCAATTGACGCACTTTACCTTCACTCATTGCATTCAAGCCATAAACTTCTGTTAACTGATGATGAATTTCTGGAGCTGATAGGCTTCTCGCGGTCAAAAAACGTATCTCACACGCGGCGGGCAATTCAATAATCGTAAACATTATAAAGTAGCACAGTGATGCATACACATCAGCTATAGAGCTGCAACTTGCATCAGTGTGAACAGGAAGGATGCCGGCAAGTGGCGCGGTGGCTTGTTGCAGCCGTCCGCACGAACTACGGGACTATACACGCGAACAGCCCTTACTTAAAAAACAACCCTCGTAATACATATTACCCATTTTTGTAGTTATTATTTGTAACACTATGAGTCATACATATGATGTTTGCAAAAGTCACCATACTGAAGCCTCCATGCAAAAAATGTGAATAAATAAATAAAAGTTCTGTGTCAAGTGTATATTTCAGATATCACGTCAGTTTTCAAGCACATTCCACAAGTTCCTATTGTTAGTGAATGTGCTTGAAAATATGCATGATGTCTGGAAGCTGGTGCACTTCAAAGAATTTAAAGAAGATTAAATGATTAAAGTTGAACCACTTGGTTTACACACTGCTTGTGATGGTTCAGAAGGCTGCACTTATCTAAGTATCCAATGCAGTGCAGCCTGTAACATTATTCTAATTTGACTTTACATTTGTATTTAATACTGTAAATATAAACAAAAAAATTGCTCCCCCTTTTTGCGAGGATAAGAAGTGCTCAGAATTTTCATTGCTTCATTACTTACATAAATTCAAATGATTATAAAACTACCTATTTTTCATATGAAGTGTTGATCTGAATATTAACTTACACTTGCATGAATTCCTGCAGCACTGTATGGAGACTTCTGATCAACACAGGCGCCTTGATAATCATAAACTGCAACTTTCTTATAAATTTTATCTTGTACCAAGGAGTCCATTATTGTTCCATCAATTTGACCAAAGAACTTTCCCGTATTATCAAGACTTTCAGAAATAATAATAAATCCATTATTGTCCAGTACATAGCAGTCCAGTTCATCAGATACACACGTTTTCTTGCAGTTTGAACACTAAGAACAAACAAACAATTTTTTATTTAATTTATGCAGTGATGAACCAAATATATGTTTGAAAGTTCTCCAGTACCATGCAACAAGCATCAAGAAAGCACAAATTTTATAATGTAGATGACTAACTTAAGGGACACAAAATTGCACATTTTTAGTTCATGTAAGGTCACTAACATAATGCCATTTTTCATAAATTGCAAAAATATTTTCTTTAATGGTGCTGTACCAATTGCACCCACAATGAATCATTTTTGTTGTTTTGCAGCAGGGCTGGATATATTAATCAGCAGGACCACTGCTCATGTAACACAGAAGTCAATATTCAAGTCCATATCTAGTACATAGGTTTCATTTGTCAGGAAGTTTCAGGCATATGGTACTTTTGTGGCAACTGCTTGTTAACAGCTTTCCTTTCAGTGAAACTGAATGGCTGGCGTATCTTTCCACTGGAAATGACATTGTCATTTTGTGCTGCCATGAAGTTATTAATTTGGTTTTAACAATGTTTCACTTCTTCAGTCATTTCATTCACAAAAAGTGAAAAGTTCATGCGAAGGGCAATCATAAACTCAGGTTTCAATTTGTTTTATGATAAACATGGGAAAAACTAACATGAATTTCTTCATCTTTCTATTTCATTTAAAAGGCTAAGGACTAAGTACATAGTTTTTACCTATACGAGTCAACACAGGTTTGATGTCAATTAAGTTTATACAATGTTTTTCAGTGTTAAAAGTTCCAGGAGAAAGAAAACTGGCGTTCTACGGATCGGAGTGTGGAATGTCAGATCCCTTAATCGGGCAGGTACGTTAGAAAATTTAAAAAGGGAAATGGATAGCTTAAAGTTAGATATAGTGGGAATTAGTGAAGTTTGGTGGCAGGAGGAACAAGACTTTTGGTCAGGCGAATACAGGGTTATAAATACAAAGTCAAATAGGGATAATGCAGGAGTAGGTTTAATAATGAATAAAAAAATAGGAATGCGGGTAAGCTACTACAAACAACATAGTGAACGCATTATTGTGGCCAAAATAGACATGAAGCCAATGCCTACTACAGTAGTACAAGTTAACATGCCAACTAGCTCTGCAGATGACGAAGAAATTGAAGAAATGTAGGACGAAATAAAAGAAATTATTCAGATAGTGAAAGGAGACGAAAATTTAATAGTCATGGGTGACTGGAATTAGGAAGTAGGAAAAGGGAGAGAAGGAAACGTAGTAGGTGAATATGGATTGGGGCTAAGAAATGAAAGAGGAAGCCGCCTGGTAGAATTTTGCACAGAGCACAACTTAATCATAGCTAACACTTGGTTCAAGAATGATAAAAGAAGATTGTATACATGGAAGAACCCTGGAGATACTGACAGATTTCAGATAGATTATATAATGGTAAGACAGAGATTTAGGAACCAGGTTTTAAATTGTAAGACATTTCCAGGGGCAGATGTGGACTCTGACCACAATCTATTGGTTATGAACTGTAGATTAAAACTGAAGACCCTGCAAAAAGGTGGGAATTTAAGGAGATGGGACCTGGATAAACTGACTAAACCAGATGTTGTACAGAGTTTCAGGGAGAGCGTAAGGGAACAATTGACAAAAATGGGGGAAAGAAATAGAGTAGAAGCAGAATGGGTAGCTTTGAGGGATGAAGTAGTGAAGGCAGCAGATGATCAAGTAGGTAAAAAGACGAGGGCTAGTAGAAATCCTTGGGTAACAGGAGAAATATTGAATTTAATTGATGAAAGGAGAAAATATAAAAATGCAGTAAATGAAGCAGCCAAAATGGAATACAAACGTCTCAAAAATGAGATTGACAGGAAGTGCAAAATGGCTAAGCAGGGATGGCTAGAGGATAAATGTAAGGATGTAGAGGCTTATCTCACTAGGGGTAAGATAGATACTGCCTACAGGAAAATTAAAGAGACCTTTGGAGAAAAGAGAACCACTTGTATGAATATCAAGAGCTCAGATGAAAACCCAGTTCCAAGCAAAGAAGGGAAAGCAGAAAGGTGGAAGGAGTATATAGAGGGTTTATACAAGGGCGATGTACTTGAGGACAATATTATGGAAGGACAATATTATGGAAATGGGAGAGGATGTAGATGAAGATGAAATGGGAGATACGATACTGCGTGAAGAGTTTGACAGGGCACTCAAAGACCTGAGTCGAAACAAGGCCCCGGGAGTAGACAACATTCCATTAGAACTACTGACGGCCTTGGGAGAGCCAGTCCTGACAAAACTCTACCATCTGGTGAGCAAGACGTATGAGACAGGCAAAATACCATCAGACTTCAAGAAGAATATAATAATTCCAATCCAAAAGAAAGCAGGTGTTGACAGATGTGAAAATTACTGAACTATCAGTTTAATAAGTCACAGCTGCAAAATACTAATGCGAATTCGTTACAGATGAATGGAAAAACTAGTAGAAGTCGACCACGGGGGAAGATCAGTTTGGATTCCATAGAAATGTTGGAACACGTGAGGCAGTACTAACACCTTATCTTAGAATAAAGATTAAGGAAAGGCAAACCTATGTTTCTAGCATTTGTAGACTTAGAGAAAGCTTTTGACAATGTTGACTGGAATACTCTCTTTCAAATTCTGGATGTGTCAGGGGTAAAATACAGGGAGCGAAAGGCTATATACAATTTGTACAGAAACCAGAGGGCAGTTATAAGAGTCGAGGGACATGAAAGGGAAGCAGTGGTTGGGAAGGGAGTGAGACAGCGTTGTTGCCTCTCCCCGATGTTATTCAATCTGAATATTGATCAAGCAGTGAATGAAACAAAAGAAAAATTCAGAGTAGGTATTACAATCCATGGAGAAGAAATAAAAACTTTGAGGTTCGCTGATGACATTGTAATTCTGTCAGAGACAGCAAGGGCCTTGGAAGAGCAGTTGAACTGAATGGATAGTGTCTTGAAAGGAGGATATAAGATGAACATCAACAAAAGCAAAACGAAGATAGTAGAATGTAGTCGAATTAAGTCGGGTGATGCTGAGGGTATTAGATTAGGAAATGAGACACTTAAAGTAGTAAAGGAGTTTTGCTATTTGGGGAGAACTGATGACGGTCGAAGTAGAGAGGATATAAAATGTAGACTGGCAATGGGAAGGAAAGCGTTTCTGAAGAAGAGAAATTTGTTAACATCGAGTATAGATTTAAGTGTCAGGAAGTCGTTTCTGAAAGTATTTGTATGGAGTGTAGCCATGTATGGAAGTGAAACATGGACGATAAATAGTTTAGACAAGAAGAGAATAGAAGCTTTCGAAATGTGGTGCTACAGAAGAATGCTGAAGATTAGATGGGTAGATCACATAACTAATGAGGAGGTGTTGAATAGGATTGGGGAGAAGAGAAGTTTGTGGCACAACATGATTAGAAGAAGGGATCGGTTGGTAGAACATGTTCTGAGGCATCAATGGATCATCACTTTGGTACTGGAGGGCAGCGTGGAGGGTAAAAATCGTAGATGGAGACCAAGAGATGAATACACCAAGCAGATTCAGAAGGATGTAGGTTGCAGTAGGTACTGGGAGATGAAGCAGCTTGCACAGGATAGAGTAGCATGGAGAGCTGCATCAAACCAATCTCAGGACTGAAGATCACAACAACAACACAAAAGTTCCAACCAGCATGACTAATTTGTTTATGTATGTACACAAAACTATTAACCCAACAGTAACAACCCAATAAAAATTAGATTCATAAACATCGCTTACTTAAAATAGTGTGACTGTGAGTAACAAATGTGCATGCTGCTGCACTTTAGCTAATAGTGTGGAATTTATGTGTGGGGATGTGTGAACTGTGGTTTCAACGAGACAACTGCAATGAAGAAGAAAGTACTTACGATGAGGTTATCCATGGACAAAGTAATGTGACAGACTGAGATCCATCTACTGCACAATGTGTTTTTGTGTGAGACACTTTTTTTACTAAACAACACAATACATGATTTTTTTCAAATATGTAATTATATATTTGTGGTTATGCCTGACTTCCAGCCTACAATAATAATTGTTAAATGACACTTGATATAACTTACAATGGAAAATACTTTAATAGTAGTTTTGTTTGGGTCTTACAAAGACACAAATCAGTAGTTCCGAATGTCAACAGTTAGCACAGTCTAGTATTCAGTACTAACTGAAATGCTTTTATTTGTATAAGATGTCAAAACTTTGGCACTTGAATCACAGATATTGAAGGAAATCACAGTACCTATTTACTTCTAATGAAAATTTACATACCTTAATAGTGATTATTAAAGAGATGTGTTTTACAGAGTTTAGTATGGAAAATCTTTGCATTTTTCAGGACAAATTATTTAAAATACTACTCTATTTTTTGGTGAGAGAGTTACTATTATCAATAATTTTGAGCAGGTTGTTGTCCATTGTGATTTTCATGAAATGGCAATTACAACAATACAATAAGTATTACTTATTGTCATAAACCTATATTAGAACTTGTGCAAAGCAGTTAGTTGTAAGGTGATTGCAATTAGCTGAAGCTGGTTTAAGGTGTTGCAAATTGTAAGAATTATGTCAAGTTGAGGACCAATGATTTATGAATAACTGAAGAATATCACAAAATTTGGCCAGCAGAAGATTATTTTTAAAGTAAAATTCTTATGATTATATAGAGGTGTGGAATAGTAATAATAATAATAATAATAATAATAATAAAGTCACCCCATAATTTCTGCAGCCAACAAGAAAGATGTACAAATATGACTAACAATCGCTGTCACCTCCAATTCCAGACAGTAAGCAGCACATACGATGTGCTTAAAGGACAGGAAGATTTGTGCTCTTCCAGGAGAGATAAGGCCACAAAATTGTATTAGAGCAAGTGGGAAAAAAATTAAATAGATGAGGTTGGGGTGACAATTGGGATATTGGAAAAGGTAAAAGGGAAAGGTGTAAAAAGGGAGTGGTTTATGCAACTTTGTTAACACTGAAGGGAAGGAGCCTCTTCCAGCTACACAAGAAAGTAGGATGCAGCAGACCACAGACAAAAATTCAAGAGACAGTTTTTGAAACTGATCTGAGTGGGAAAATAAGTGGTTGATGCGTGGCAGCATCATGCTAGGACTGTAGGCGAACATCTGCAGCAAAAACTAGGATCAGGATACCATATCACATGTACTGTAAAACACAATACTAGGCCTCAGCAAAGTAATAGAGAATATTGAAGCACTGACACATGATGTGTCCCCAGGTTCAAAGTTAATTCTTAGTAGTATCCTGCATAGAAGATTGGTAAGTGATAAATACACAGACAGGATAAAAAAAAAAAAAAACAGCATCAGAGAGCAGTGCAAAAGACTTGGTGCAGTTTTCGTGGATTCGAATAAATTTATCAGTGATAAATGTGCAGGACAAGATGGACTTTATGTGAACAGGCTAGGATCAGCAACATTCAGCAATATGTACAGTGATATTTGTCTTTCATACTTAGTGACGGAAATTAGTATGCAGAGATAGGGGTGTAAAAATTGATAAAGAAGTTGAAACAAAAATACACAAACAGCATTTCAAAACAGATGTCATTAGGAATATTCAAAAAAGTAACAATACATTCGTAATGCACTTGAAAATAAATGGGTTACGTTCAAACTCCACAAATGAGAGAGAAACAAAACTTAATGACTTACAGATCATTTTGTCAGAAATACCAAATATCAAGCTTGTATGCTTGAATGAACACTGGCTTACAAAGGATAGTATCAAAATCCTAAATAATCTTGATAATTTTTTTGTTGCCAGCAGCTTTTCTAGGAGTAATTTAACATGAGGAGAATCGTGCATACGTGTGGAAAGATCAATGGAATATAGAGCAATATTCAATTTTGATTCCGTTAATGAAGAATGTATATATGAAAGCCACTGCATAGAGTTAGGTAAAAATATTGTAATCCTCTCTTTCTATAGAATTCAAGGTGCAGAAATAATGAAACATTTTTTTTCAAAATTCCAGTATCTATTGCAAAAACTTCAAAAAGAAACCTTGAAAAGAGTCATAATAACTGCTGATTTGAACATAGATATAGCCAGAGAATGCAATAACTCAACAAAATTCATTGATATGATTCAAATATCAGGTTTCAGTGCAAATTTCACAGATTTTACTAGACTTAACAAAATGTCTGCAAAATGTATAGATAATATTTTAAACATTTATACTCATAATGGGGCAAGTAAGTTTTGTTTAGATTTAGAATTTTCTGATCATTGTGCTCCATTTATGGAGTTACCAAGAACAATAAAACCTTGCTCAAAGAAAACCTACACCAAACACCAGTTCAGCAAAGAAAATATGAACTTATTCCATCACAGATTAAATAAGGTGGAGTGGGCTATTGATCATAGTATTTCATGTTCTGAAAATTTTGTTACTTTCTTGGATAACTTTCTACACAATTTTAACATAATTTTCCCCTTTTCATAGAAAAGTAGGAAACAAAGTAAAGTGGATTACTGAAGTAATAAAAATCTCCAGTGCAAGAAAAAGATGGCTACATAGGGAACTAAAACATAACAAAATACCTGATTTTGTTACCTATGTAAAAAATTACAAACATATTTTGAAAAATGTTGTAAAGGCAGCCAAAGAACTGGCAAATAATAGATTTATATTGGATCGTGAAAACAAATCAAAGGCATTATGGTCAGTGATAAAAGCTGAAACAGGTGTCACAGGTAGAGGTCATGATATTTCTGAAATCAAGACAGAGGATAAAACTATTGTAAATCCTGATCAAATTTTTGAATTATTTAATGAATTCTTTATAAATGCAAACAGATCAAACATCAATGTAGAACATTACCCAGATAAGGAAAATTTCTTCAACAGTGAGCAATTTGAAGGCGAATTTTTCAGTATGTTTACCAAACTACCATAAAAATTATAGAAAATGTGATACTATCTCTAAAAACTAAAACATCGGCAGGATGTGATGGGATATCAACAAAAGTGGTAAAAACATTCTCTGAAATAATTGCACAGCACTAACTACAATAGTTAACCAGTCCCTTCAAGAAGGTTATTTTCCAGACACACTGAAGTACACAGTTCAAATGTTCAAATGTGTGTGAAATCTTATGGGACTTAACTACTAAGGTCATCAGTCCCTAAGCTTACACACTACTTAACCCAAATTATCCTAAGGACAAACACACACACCCATGCCTGAGGGGCGATTCGAACCTCCGCCGGGACCAGCCAACGTACACAGTAGTTAATGCGTAAAAGAACTTATGGGAAATTATCGCCCAGTTTCTCTTCTTCCATCACTATCAAAAATATTTGAAAAGGCAGTCACCATACAAATTCAAAATTTCATAGAAAAATCTAAAATAATCTCAAAAAATGAGTATGTATTTCAAAAAGGCAAAACCACAGTATCTACTATAAATCATTTTGTTGACAAAATTAGCTCATCTCTAGACAACTCACTACATGCCACATGAAATTTTTGTGACCTATCAAAGGCCTTTGATAGTGTGAATTACTCCTTGTTACTCTGTAAATTGGAAAAGTATGGAATTAGGGGCACAGCATTCGAATGGTTTAAGTCCTATCTAACCAACCAAAGACAAAGATTGGCTATATCATCACAGAGAGAAACTTATACTTCAAAATGGAAAACCATTTCACATGGAGTATCCTAAGATTCTCTCTTAGGTCCCATTCTGTTCCTGTTTTACATAATTGATCTGCCACTTAATATTGAGTGTCCCTCAGTTTTACTTGCAGATGACACATCTGTGATCATTGAAAGTAACAGTATTGATTAAATTCCACAAGCTGTATTAAATACTTTAGAAAAATTAGATACCTGGTTTTATTTAAACGGGTTTAAATTAAATATGGAAAAGACTCAGTTAATGCAGTTTAAAACAAAACATGCAAAATTAAACGATATTCATGTCAGTCACAGAAACCAGGATTTTCTGTGTGAAATTCCTAGGAGTGCAACTAGATAAAAATCTTATCATGGCGATCACACATACAGTACCTTGCAAATAAATTAAATAACCAAGGCTTTACAATGAGGATATTGTACTATGCTGTCAGTATGGGCATAAGAAAAGTAGAATATCACAGCTACTTTGAGTCAGTAATAAGGCATGGAATTGTAATTTGAAGTAACTCAAACCATGTGTGTCAAATACTAAAACTTCAGGAAACCATCATTAGAAATATGCACAATGTAGGGCAAAGAAAATCATGTCATACACTCCTAAAAAATCTAAGTATATTAACTGTTCCCTCACTATACATACACGAGCTGATTATATTTGCACACAGTAACCCTGATTTATTTGTAGAAAATCATTTTCAACAAGATTACAACACCAAAAATTAAAATAATTTTATGCTGCTCACCCACCATTTAAAATTTTATGCTCAAACTCCACATTATGTGGGTATGAAATTTATAACAAAATGAAAGAAAGAGAATTGCTCAGCATAAATGAAGAAACGTGGAAAAATCCTTATATGAGAAACTAGTGCAAAAAGTTACTATTCAGCAGAAGAATTTATAAATGACAACATGAAAATTGGAGTGATATTATAAGGAAAATTGTAAACCAGTTTTTGTGTTTTGACAAGTCTCCTGTACATTAATCAATGGCTTGAAATTGTATGCTATGAGACAATAAACGTCTATTCCATTCTATTCTATTCTATCGAAAACTGGGAGTAGCAGGGAGCAGGCAACAGTCTGGCCAAAAAAAATCAGATCATGAATGACCTGGGTAAGCTAAGCACAACTATCTTGGACACATATGTAATACATTTTTAATGTCCTGGCACAGCACGATCAACAATGGATGAACAAAGCCAATAGCCAAGTTATACATATTACTGTTGACTTTGGATGGGGCTCACATTGACACTGTACTGGTAGCTATTACTGAGAGGTGGGGACTCATACGACACAATCTACACCACACCAAAAGGGAGAAAGATAGCTTAGCTGAAAATATTAAACACTGCATTGTCATGACTGGTAATATTCTTGTGATTACAGGTGCAGGAGGTAAGCCTTTTCTAAGTTAAATATCAAGCAGTTATAATTAAAGTACAGCTACTCACAGAGGTCCATATGGTAGCGAAACTTGGTAGATATGCTAAGGTGTTAGTGTGGAACCGATTTACACTGGAAAAAAGTTGTTTCATTAGTTCCAGTTTTGGTCACTAGATGAAAATCCAGCACTGTACACTGTTTGTATGGCAGTATGACATCCACACTGTTATTTGAAACTCCATAACATCAGTGAGCAGTACAGATGTCAAGAAGAGAGACTGTGTGCCATTAGTAAAACTGTTTTATTTGAATTGCAGCGAATACATTCCTGCCTGGAGAGAGCATCACCATCTGAAAGGTCTGAGAAAAGGCCCAATGTCATTACATGGTTCAAGGAAGATGATAATGAAATTCAAAAACATGGATGAACTTAGTGTGGCACCTAGAGCAGTAAGGTACCCTATTCCAGTGGAAGTTACCGACGAGGTTGCTGTTGCTGTAACTGATCATGTAGAATCTGCTCTTGGTAGTGCTAGTATCTATGCAGTGTCATGAGAATTGTCCTCAAAAGGACAGAAAATTCTGTGTCTATATTACACTGGAACCTGCACAAGATCCAGCCTGTGCAGCTACTGAAACATCATGATTCACAGCAACATGTTGAATTTGTTCTTCGCTTTTCGGCATGGACTCATGTTCATGATATATGGCCAGACAATATTCTATGAAGTAAAGAGTCACATTTTACACAACAGTGTACAGTGAAAGCACAGAACTGTCGAATTTTGGTACTTTTAAACCAAACATTGTCCATGAAGAGCCATTGCACTCTCCTTATGTGACTATGTAGTGTAGATTCACAAGCACCTTTATTCTCGGTCCATTCTTCTTTGAAGAGAATACACTCAGAGGGCCTGTCAGGTGTACTGTGACTTCTGCATGTTACTGAGGCCTCCTCGTAGAGCATGTTACTTCTGCTCTGGAAGAGCTGAAACAGTGGAAACCACTGTTTTCATGCAAGATGGGATGACATCTCACCTCATTCACCCAGTGAAAGGTCTGCTTAATGCAAACTTCTACAAATGTGTTATCTTCAAAATTTTCCAGATGCATGGCCTGTAAGATCACCTGATCTGAATCCATGTGACTTTTGGCTATGGCAATATCTAAAAGAAAGCATTTACCAGGGACATGTTCAGTCTCCACCTGGTCTGAAGCCCAGTATGACCAACAGGAAGATGTTGCTCAGATGCCACTGGAACTGCTGCTAACAACTGTTGATCACATTGTTTTATGGATGCATCATGTTGTCACCACCTCCAATGCTCATACTGAACAAATTGTGTAAGCAGCCATTAATAATAAAACCCACATTATGCCTTTCTCATTTGTTTGACCTTTTCTGCCCACATTCCATTCCTAATCCATTACATATGGAAACATTTCTTCATGTCTTTCTTGCATTCACAGAGCCAGATTTGCACCTGATGGCCAAAATTGGAACTAATTTTCTTCCAGTGTTAATTGTTTCTGCATTAACACATTATCGTATGTACAATATTTTGCTACCATATGATAATCACGGCCCACACTAGACATATGTGAGTATCTACACTTTAATTACAACCCCCAGTACTTCATTCAGGCATATTGCTTCGAAAGAGGTCTCTCTCTCTCTCTCTCTCTCTCTCTCTCTCTCTCTCTCTCTCTCTCTCTCTCTCTCTCACACACATACACACACACACACACACACACACACACACACATACACACAAAAGGTACTTGTTGCAATGATGTAACAGTGGTGCATCAGCATGTTAGAGGACTAAGAAACATAGCTAATGAACTACTCACCTAGACGTGAAGTCTTTAATGATGGGTTTCTTGTATTCCAGGCAGAAACAGAAGACATAAATATGGAGCTAGTTCAGTGGACAGGCACAAGAACAGAGAGGACATGCTGAGACTGGTGTACAGTCAGCAGACATAAACATGGAGCTGGTTATGGAAATTGCTGACAATAATATGGAGGGCTCCTACAACCTGATATTAGTTCCTACACTATCAGTATGTGGCCAAGATGATGCCACCTTTCATCATGTGATTTCTAGGCCACAATGGCGCCACTGTGTGACGTGGGTAGTTCTGCTAATCCACAGCTGTATATAAGGCTGGCCAAGATTGCCTAAAGGCACTTTGTGTTTGATTCTCACTGTGTTCCATCCACCCTAAGTTGAAAACATCATCAGATACATTGCTGTGAAGTAGACTCTGCTTAACGATTAACTTTCAGGCTAACAAATGATTGCTGACATTGGACTCTGTCCCACATTGCCTTAAAGACCCTGAAACCAAACAACTGTATAACTTATGAGTTAGTACAGTTACTGGACTTTACTCCAGATCACTGCTGGGCGCTGTATGTGATTTTACTGTGAACTGTTGTGAATTTGCAATAAATATGTGTTGAAAAAGAAAATTGGTGACACGTATAATGGGCCCAGCTAAGCTATTAGATCAACAGCTGCAAATAATCTAGCTTCAACAACAATTAGGAATTCAAGCGGTGGGGCACCACCAGCAGATAGATATACTGGTTGAGCAGCTCAGCCAGCTACCTCATGATAGAAGACAGCAGCTTATGGCCCCATCCCTGTCACCACCATTGACACCATTTCCAGCCTACAAGGAAACAAAAGATGATTGGTGTGCACATCTTCACCATTTAAGGCAACACTCACAACATTTAATGTCATAGACAGTATGCTTCATTCTTATTGTGGGCTAAGCCAGAATTGTTCCAGTTACTGCAAAAGCTGTCTCCATAAACAGACTTGGTCCCCCTGCCTTTTCAGGACTTGTGTAACTAACCGGCAGCTTACAGTAAACAAAGTCATGTAGTGTCAGTCTTTCTGCAGTTTAATCAACACAAAAAAGGCCAAACCAATCACATGCAGCATGGGTGGACACATCTTCATGGACTCAGTTGAAAATGTCAAGTTGTCTGTGACAAACCGACTCATAAGGAGTTGTATGCCAATTCATTCAATCAGGAAATTGTACTATAATTCTCACTTTATGAAATTGTTCACAATGAGTATTAAGACTTCTGTGCCTGACACTGGAAGAAGTCCTATGCATAACTCAATCATTCAAGGTTTCACAGGCAGCTACATTGGTATCCTCCAATATAGCCCATGCCAAGCCAAGGCAACAGAATCATTCCCATCTACTTTCCTCAAGTCTTCCTCATCATCAAATGGCACAACAGATAACTTCAAAGCCAACTGCTCCCATCATGTGAAGACAGTTTCCAAATGCACAAACAATTCAACTACCCCATTTCTAGGCAATCTGTGTAGTGTGGATGTGAAAGGCACCTTGCTGTGGTGTACCAGAAGAATCATAACTGCTTATGCCTGCCAGGCCCCCATCTGAAATGCTTGGATATAAACAGCAAAAAGATGGAGATAGCAGGGACACTTGGTGTTTCAATGCAAGTGTTTGTGGTCCAGAGACAATATTTTTCAGGTTGACACAGGCACACCTGAAATGCTAATAAATGTGAAAACATTCAGCATTTAGGCATCCCAACACTAACACAAGCTACACGGAAACTAGTTAGACATGGTAACTGTTATGATGTTAAGTCAACACTAGCACACCAGTCAGGAATGACAGAGAAGAGTGTGAGATATGAGAAGAGATCATCCAATCGTACACTGACCAGCTCCCCTCCAGGATGACAATGTGATAGCAGCGGTGCCTAGGTGAAGAAGACATAAGCTAAATGCCCGACTGGTGGCAGCTCACTTTGATAGCAGCTTCAGCATTAGCCACTTTGTTATCCAATGCATTGTAGCCTCTTCATTAGCAATCTCTACGTAGCACAGTTAGAGGTCAGTAGTCACTGCAGTTCAGTTGACAGACTGTTGTTAGTAGTGGTCACTAGGACCAGAAGTGTTACTTGTGTTTGTCTATTCTGAAGAATACCAATTATTTTGTACGTTGCCCTTTGCTTGCGACACATCTGTGTAATTGCACTTGTGGATGATCAGGTATAAATGACTACAAGAATTCTCAGATCAAAGTTAAGTATTTGTACTTGTCTTATTGTAATAAAACTCATTAATATGATTTGTCTGATTGACTGTCTAGCGAACTGATTATGCAGGATTCCTAGACACAACAACATGGCAATGAGATGTATGGCTAACATGGTGCCGATGATATAGGAGAAATAACATAGCAACAACCTGTTAATGCTTTGAACCCAGAGCCACCAGCTGCCACAGATCATCTCTGCTTTGTTTTGTCATGGGCTTTTTGCAGGTGTGTGTGTTCACATGATTTAACAGTGTCTCTTATAGTGTTTCTTTTATTCAGGGTTTTCAGGAATATGTTGCAGAAATTTTCTTTGTTTGTGTGCTTATTTTTTACATTGTCTGTTTATTGCATTTGCCTATTCCAAAATGAGCAACCCACCTCTCTCACCCCCTGCTCAGGCATCTCAGCTGCAAGTGACAGATGCAACACAGCTAACACGGATGTTTTAGTTTCAGATACAGCAGACTGCAGTCCTCCTAAACAAGGTACAGCTCAAATGGTTGCAACATTATGTAGCCCACATCATTCCTCACAAAGTATTACGTACAGTAAAACTACATTACTTTTTGTCAATGGTAGGGATTGCAGTCTTTTGTCTCATTCAGAAATTGTTCCTTAACGCCACTCCAAATGAACTTTCCTATGATCAAGTTGTAGGTTCTCTAACTAAATATTAGGACCAACAAGTGAGTGTGATGGCAGCTTGGTTCCAATTCTTTCGTTGCAAGGAAGGGTCAGAACAAACTTATCGCAAGTGGGTAACAGATTTGCAGGGTTTAATGAGGAAATGCAAATTCAAAGGTTCTTGTGGTGCTTTATATTCAGATTTTATGTTGTGTGATGCAATTGTGTACAATGTAAATGATGTCAAACTAAGAGAACAGATTTTGAGACAGTAAGGTCCGTCATTTCATCATGTAGTACAAATTCTAGATCAGTATGATTCAGGTACTATAGCGTTTGATAAATTTGAGCAGCCACCAATTTGTCAGTTTGGGCTGTCCCTTGCTCACGACCAGCCCAGTAGGCGGCAACAGCAACCACTATTCATAGCAATAATGCCAAGATTGCCCATCCAGACAAGCACAGTGTTACACTTGTGGTAAGAAAGATCACATACAATCTGTATGTTTGCAGCAGAACAAACATAAGAATTCCACACACTCACAAAAATCTAGTCACAAGGGGTATGTAATCAACACAGTATATTCAAAGCCTGCTGCAGCCACTAGCAAAACTAGCAAGCAAACAGTTTCTTCAGTGCTACACCAGTCCAACAAGTCCAACAAACTCTTTGTTCATTTGCATCTTAGTGGAAAATGTGTGAAATTTCAATTGGACACGGGTGCCTCTGTTGCATTACTGAATTGTATCACATATGAACTGTTAGGCTCCATGTGCCTGTCTAAAACTAGCACACACCTGATGGCTTGTAATGAACAAGACATTCCCGTTCTTGTAACGTGTACTTTGCCTGCCTTGTCTTGCTCACTTATGCGAACAGTGACTTTTACAATGCTATAATTACACAAGTGTGAGATCATATTTGACCTTGATTCATTTGATTAGTTTGGCTTTAACATTCAGGAAAATGTGTTGTCAGTGATTGATTCAATGCCAAAGACTTGTTGAAAAAAATTCCCTTAACTCTTTTCTGAAGGTTTACGCAAGGCTGACAGTTTTTGTTGCACATATTACTATGAAAGGCAATGCTCAGCTGAAATTTTGCCAGGCCAGAAATGTTACCACTGCATTATGGAACAAAGTGGTTGCTGAACTTCAAGCTGGTCAATAGGCAAGTCCACTGGTTTTGCTCCCCAAACCTTCAGGTCACATTCGCCTCTGCATTGACTTTATCTACACTCAACCCAAAAACTGATTGATACTTACACATTGCCACACCCAGAGGATGTCATGGACAGATTAGGTGCTGGTCGCTACTTTTCAAAATTTGATTTACATGACGCATATCTTCAGATATCATTAGATGGAGAATCTCAAACCATGTGTGTGGTGAACACTCATTTGGGCTTGTGTATATATTTGCTTTTGCCAGTGCTTCTGCACCTGCCATTTTCCAACGCTATTTGGAACAGCTGACTGCTCAAGTACCAAACTGTTCAAATTATTTGGATGATTTAGTCATAGCTGGTCATGCACCTGAAGAACAGATTGCAAATTTGCGTGCTTTGTTTCGTATGTTATCTGATGCAGGACTAAAGTTTAGGCTGGACAAGTGTGATTTTTTAAAACCTGAGTTGCAGTATCTTGGTCATGTCATACACAGTCAAGGTGTACATCCTCTTCAGTCACATTTGTTAGCCATACATGACCTGTCAGTTCATTGTAATGTCACAGAAATGCACTCAGTCTTAACTATTATATTCGATACATTCTGAATGCTGCACAAATCGCAGCTACATTGCATCGCTTGCATCACTAGAACATTCCCTTTGTTTGGACAGATGAGTGCCAAGAAGCTTTTCAAAAACTTATAAAGATGTATTGCTCCGTGATCAATGCTTGATTCACTTTGATCCTGACAAACCAGCTGTGTTGCAAGTTGACACTTCCACTTATAGAGTCAGTGCAGTGCTTTTGCACAGATTTGGTGATGAAGACAGACCTACTGCTTTTGTATCAAAAGTGTCATCCAAAGCTCAGTGTAACTGTTCACAAATAGAGAAAGAGGCACTGGCTATTGCATATGGTGTAACCAAATTCCACCACTATTTGTACGGCAGAAAATTCTACTGAGTAACGGATTATAAGCCATTGCAGTCCTTGTTTCATATGATGAAGCCGGTTCCTGTACAAACCGCCCCAAAATTGCAAAGATGGGCTTTGTTGTTGACTCAAAACCAGTACGAGGTTGTGTACCATCCAACAGCTCAACATGGTAATGCGGACGCACTTTCACATCCTCCAATTGACCCTGATACAGACTTTGACACTTTTGCTGCATCTTGTTATCACACCAATGCCCACAATTCTGAATCGCTTCAATCATTTCTTCTGAACTATAGGAAAATTAACAGGCCACAGAAGCTGATTCAGATTTGAACATTTTGCTAAAATACATTCGCACATCCAGGCCTCGCTCATTGCATAGCATAAAGAACTCTGTAATGCACTGATACTTTGCAAATCAGCGTAGCCTCTCTATACAGCAAGATGTGATTCTTGTTCAAAATGACAGTGGAGAGTCATGTGTGTTGATCGCTAAAGCTTTGCAAAAGGAAGTGTAGTTACTTCACCAAGGACACTGGGGGATCGTTCATACGAAACAGCGCGCTGACACTGTACTTGGTAGTCTATGGACACACAAATACAACAGATGATGTCACAGTGTCACGCATGTGTGGAAAATCAGTCCACTCCACCACAAAAATTCTCTGCTTGGCCTAAGTCAAAATAACCACGGCAACAAGTGCACATATACTTTGCACGTCCTTTTTGGAACATTCATTGTATGATTGTTGTAGACTCTTATAGCAGGTTTCCTTTGCTGTGCCAATGAACTCAACAATGTCATGTAGTACAGTTCAAGCACTGTCCTCTATTTTTGCCTCAAAAGTTTGCCTGAAGTCATAGTGTCAGACAACAGCCCCAAGTTCATGTCAAATGAATTTGAAACATTCTGTGAATGCAATGGAATATGGAATGTAGTTAGTGCACTGTTCCATCACAGTCAAAGTGAGAAGCGGAGCATTTTGTCAGAACCTTCAAGCAGCAGATGGCCAAACTTCACAACACTCACAACAGGGATCAAGCCTTGCAACTGTTTCTTGCCTCCGATCATTTGCATCCATGAGATGGACCACTGCCGGCGGAATTGCTTTATGTCTGCCGCCATTGGACACTGCTCCACCTTCCTCAGCATCTGGTGCTGAAGGAAGGCCACAAGTATCACTCTGCGCCACATGATATTGTGTTTTCAGTGTTACCAGTGGCAGCAGACAATGGCGAGACGAGATCCTTCACCGACTTGACGCCTGCAAAAAAAGGCCATCTGAAAAAACACCCCTGATCTGCCCCATGCCTAGCATCATTTAAATCCAATCAACTACTGATCTTGGTAATCAATGCATCAGTCTATGGCACAGGGGCTGTACCACCTCAGACAAACACTGCAGGGGTTGAACAGCCAATCACATATGCTTAAATAAATGCCAACACCTGCCCATATAAATTACTCCCAGATGGTATGAGAGGCCTTAGCCATTAGATACAGCAGCAGCCTACAACATCCCAATCTACTGGTAGATCGTGAGTGCTTACCTGGCAGATACCTGAGTACTGAGTGTGCAAAAAATCATACGCTATCGTGTTTCTTGCCTTAGTTCAATCAACTACCACCTGCACACAACATGTTGCTACATTATTTGATTTTTCTTTGTGCATTATTGGTTTGGCACATGTTGAGAGAAATTGTTGAGTTTCATGCCACTACAGTGCACTACCAACTTCTGCACGTAATAGCGCATGGAACGGACATAGGCAGAATGCTGTAAATAGTTTTTGTGTGCTGTAAACACTGAGCATGGATACTTGCTGACACACTTTGTGAGAACACCATCCCTGTTCGCCATGACAAAGTGAAAGTTATCTCAAAGTTTGTAGTTGGTCATCATGGAGATTTTGTGACTATCTTCAAATGTGACCTTGTATCAAGAAAATAACAGGTAGTGTAACTTCATTCACAATGAGTTGAGTATCACAAAAAGGTAAAATTTATCATCTTCACTCCAAATGGGAACGTGAAGTTTTCATAACAGAAAGAAATGGCACATGCACTTATTTGTGCCAAGTTACTATACAATTTGTGAAAATGAGAAATGTTGAGAAACATTTCAAAAATATTTACCCAAGTCTGAATGCCAAATTTCCTTTATACTACGAATAGCAAAAATAAAAAAAAAAATCAAGAAACTTGAAGACCACTTAAGTTTTCAGCAAAACTGTTCACAAAACCACTAGACAAAAGTGTTGCTGACACTCTTACATCTTATTCTTTTTCAAATGTATTGGCAAAAAGGAGGAAACCCTGTGAAGATGGTGAATTCATAAAAGAAGCATTTCAGGAACCTGCCAATGAGTTGTTTCAGAATTTGAAAAATAAGTCTGAGCTAGCTGTTACAGAACAACCTCCAAAGAGCCATTTTATATTCATATAAAATACTGTCAAACATTCAAATATTGCAATTTGATACTAATTACTATGCAGTTAATAAGGAAGTTCTGGTTAGAAGCTAAATAGCAAGCTCATGACTACATCAGACTGAAGTAGTATACTTAATATCCAGATTATCCGATTGGTTCGAATATTTTTTGTTAACAGTGAAGCCACTAATTAGCTAAATTCTTTAATGATTACCAATGTTCAGTAGAATTTATATTTGCCTCATATCTGTTCAAAATGTATGCATTATTTCATCAAAGTTGGCAGTACAGTAGGTCATAAATGTAAAATACTTGCAACATCATTTGTAATTAAAGCGAAATTATGCAGTTCTTTATTAAAAATGTAAAAATATACTGTTTTTCAGCCCTGGAAATCATTTTGAACTATGTGGCTACTATTAAATGGAAGTATATTTAATTTGTAAATCCAATTTATGTTAGGAATGCAATGCAACTTACATTTTGCTTCTAAAATAATCAAATGTAATTCACATTGTTAATTTCCATATATTGACAAACTACCTACATATACTCATCAGGAAATAATGTACCTAAATTACACTGTCCACAGTTTATCTCTGTGTGATTTTCTATTGCAATTTTGTAAATTTGCATCTTAAACAATACTAATGATTGTTACTAAAAGTATAAATAGAAATGCAACAGCACTGTCATTGTGCATATTGTAGCCAGTTTCCAGAGAGTCAAGATGTAGTCAGTTTATAACGCCAGTTGTTCGTTGCTCCACACTGCCTAGACAGTAATAAAGTATTGCAATGCCTGAACTTTCATTGATGATTTCTGTGATGTGGCAAGATTGCTACAATTTTTTACAGCAACTTACTATGGACAACAGCACATCAGCAACAAAGCAGAAATGAAGACCAAAAAGTTGAGTATTAAATTCTACTGCTAAGTTTGCATCATCCAACAACTTTATTGACTTTTTCACTCTTATTAGTTTCAGTCTAAATTTTTGGTAAAAGAACATCATGCTCTGTACCTAGTGGAGGAACCTTTTTTATTATTTATTTTTGGTGAGACTAATCAATGAGAGTTCAAAGTGAACATTACTATTTTGCAGTTTTAAATAATTATATTTACTCTCATTCAAGCAGCAATGTTGCTCTATGGCTGCCATTGAATCCCTTCAACTTTTATCAAGAACGGTCACAAGAGGAGTTGAAACAATATCTAATGATGTTTTTTCTCAGCTGAAAACAGACTTGTGTGTGAGTTGTTATTTTTCAACACAATTAGGTGATTGCAATGATGCAGCTGGCACTGCTCAGCTGCCAGTTTCTGTAAGGATGATTTTTAATAATTTCACTGTCAAAGACAACTTTTGAAAGTAATTTCTTCGATAGGCCTTGCAAAAGCAGAAGATACATTTTTTACTGTGAAGCAACCCATCCTATTTGGGAAAATAGCTTGTAAGCATTACCTTGAGCTGCAGCCTTAAGTGACTCTGAAAACAGTTCTCTTGCTCAGTGCCAAAGAGATGAAAGTTTTCCAGAGTTTTACATCAGTTTTTACATCAGCTGTCTCTGGGTGTTAAGTTTTTAAATTTTAATCAAACTATGAAAACTGTTGTGAAAACAGTCAACAAAATTAGATCTCACTCTTTTCAAAGATCTGGCTGATGAACTGGAACTGCAGTATGGAGATTTACTTCCCCATACTGAAGTGCATTTGCTCATTAAGGGAAATGTACTGCAACATTTTCAAAATCTTTTACTGCCTATCAAACTGTTTCTGCAAGAGCTAGAAGGTAATATCTGTCAGCTTATACTGAAAATCCTCACTGTCATATGACTTTTTCTTTCTTAATTGACATAACAGAAACACTTAATGTGCTAAATTTGAAGTTTCAAGGTAATGACAAAGATATTGCTGACATGGTACCTGAAGTAAATTCTTTTACTGATAAACTGTTTATACGGGAGTGCTGTCTTAAAAGAGGTAGGTTAAGACACTTCCCTACTCTGAAGACCCATGTAGAAGAACATGAGATCCCTTATGATAGTGAATGTCTTGCACCAACAATTTCCAATTTGAGGGAAGATTTCAATCACAGATTTCAAAATGATCTCACTGGTAATCCAGTCTGTTTCTTTGCCTTGGGCTAATCTTGAACAACTGAATATTATCTTCTTCCATTGAAAATGTTTTTGACACTTGTTGAATTTTAAATAATAACTTTAAAAACTGATTTGTATCTTTAAAGTAGGTGAATACAGATTGGGGGTAAGAAATGAAAGAGGAAGCCGTCTGGTAGAATTTTGCACAGAGCATAAATTAATCATAGCTAACACTTGGTTCAAGAATCATGAAAGAAGGTTGTATACATGGAAGAACCCTGGAGATACTAAAAGGTATCAGACAGATTATATAATGGGAAGACAGAGATTTAGGAACCAGGTTTTAAATTGACATTTCCAGGGGCAGATGTGGACTCTGACCACAATCTATTGGTTATGAACTGTAGATTAAAACTGAAGACCCTGCAAAAAGGTGGGAATTTAAGGAGATGGGACCTGGATAAACTGACTAAACCAGAGGTTGTACAGAGTTTCAGGGAGATCATAAGGGAACAATTGACAAAAATGGGGGAAAGAAATAGAGTAGAAGAAGAATGGGTAGCTTTGAGGGATGAAGTAGTGAAGGCAGCAGATGATCAAGTAGGTAAAAAGACGAGGGTTAGTAGAAATCCTTGGGTAACAGAAGAAATATTGAATTTAATTGATGAAAGGAGAAAATATAAAGATTCAGTAAATGAAGCAGCCAAAAAGGAATACAAACGTCTCAAAAATGAGATTGACATCAAGTGCAAAATGGCTAAGCAGGGATGGCTAGAGGACAAATGTAAGGATGTAGAGGCTTATCTCACTAGGGGATAAATACTGCCTTCAGGAAAATTAAAGAGACCTTTGGAGAAAAGAGAACCACTTGTATGAATATCAAGAGCTCAGATGGAAACCCAGTTCCAAGCAAAGAAGGAAAAGCAGAGAGGTGGGAGGAGTATATAGAGGGTCTATACAAGGGCGTGTACTTGAGGACAATATTTTGGAAATGGGAAAGGATGTAGATGAAGATGAAATGGGAGATACGATACTGCGTGAAGAGTTTGACAGAGCACTGAAAGACCTGAGTCGAAACAAGGCCTCGGGAGTAGACAACATTCCATTAGAACTACTGACGGCCTTGGGAGGCCCACTCATGACAAAACTCTACCATCTGGTGAAGAAGATGTATGAGACAGGCGAAATACCCTCAGACTTCAAGAATAATATAATAATTCCAATCCCAAAAAAAGCAGGTGTTGACAGATGTGAAAATTACCGAACTATCAGTTTAATAAGTCACAGCTGCGAAATACTAATGCGAGAAGAGGAGTTTGTGGCACAACTTGACAAGAAGAAGGGACCGGTTGGTAGGGCGTGTTCTGAGGCATCAAGGGAACACAAACTTAGCGTTGGAGGGCAGCGTGGAGGGTAAAACTTGTAGAGGGAGACCAAGTGATGAATACAGTAAGCAGATTCAGAAGGATGTAGGTTGCAGTAGGTACTGGGAGATGAAGAAGCTTGCACAGGATAGAGTAGCATGGAGAGCTGCATCAAACCAGTCTCAGGACTGAAGACCACAACAACAACAACATCTTGAAAGTGTTGCAGAGCCCAAAAACTGTTGGCTTCTAATTCCCTACGTTAGTTAGTGTTGCATTTCGGGTAAAGGCTTTGTTAGGTACATAGCTTTGTATGTCACTATTCTCAAATGTGAATTTATTTAAAAATAAGCAAAGAAAAGGTTTGAATCTGAAATTTATAATCAGGTATAGAAGAATAAGATCCAAAAGTATTTATATAACATTTGCAGGCTTCAAAAAGCATAAGGGAAGCAATATTCAACACCTTAAAAGAGTTTAGAGCTGACAACAAAGCAGTGGCAATCATAAAAGCACACTAACAAATTCAAAATACAAAATCACATTTTCAGGTGTAATCTCCAAGGCTTTTGAGATCAAAACTGGGTAATGCAAGGAGATGAATTGTCCCCTCTGCTGTTCTGTTATATGCTAAACAAGGCAGTCAGGTAATGGACCAAAAGAACAGAAGAAGAAGAAGGAATTAAAACAATCTCAATTGGGAGAAAATAGGATAGTCTGAGTTTTGACTGTTGGCTTTTGCAGATGAAATTTCCATCTTAGCTGAAACTATAGAATATGCAACAATGCAGGTAAATCTCCTACAAGAGACAGCTTCAATAGCAGACTACATAAATCTTTTGGGGGGAAATCCCTGAGTATATGACAGATGCAAAGGAGGCAAGAAGTACTTGGAAACTGATTACAGAATAATGAAAAAAAAGACTCCAAAATTTAAATATCTATATGAAATTTTACAACAAAATTATCTGTAGAAAGAAGCTAACTTAGCAAGTACAAGGAAAACTGAGATGTCCTTTTAACTACCAAACAATTTAGCAAGAAATCTATAAGTGCAAAACTCCAAGAACACATTGTCATTAAACCAGAAAGCCTTTATGCCTCAGAATGCCTTTCGTTAAACACAACTAAACAATTAGATGAAATAGAAAACAAGGAAATTAAAATAATTGCGAAAGTCTTTGGATCAAAATATGAGAATGAGAAATGGAAATTTAGAACTAATAAAGAAGTTTATGAAAAACTAGTTTAGACACAATGAGGAAGAGAAGAGTTGTATACCTAAAAAGGCTGGATGAAAAGAGAATGGCGGACACCAAAAAACATCAATGACATGGATCAGACAAATTAAAACACACCTGACAGAAAGGGAAATAACAGAGGAAGGAATAGGAGAAAGAGAAAAGTTCAGAGCAAAAGTAAAAAAGTTTCATGGGTTTCAATGAAAAAACAAAGAAAAAGACAGGTGTGATATGGACAGATGAAAGAAGAGGAGAAACATATGGAAAGAATGAAAAAATACTGGAAAGAAAGAAAGGACAAAAGAAATAAGTTATTTCATGTGGTCCTTACTAGGGAAAGAAATTACTGATGAATACCTAGACTCATGTATTCAAATAAGGGTAAAAATCTATACATCAAATGTCAAAGACATTGTTAACAGGACATCTAGTCAACTTTCACATTACATGTGAGATAATTCTTGAGTCATGAATATATGACTATATTTGTAAAAGATTATGAAAGATAATTCTTATGTTTTGAACAAGTATTGAATATGTGAAACTTTTATTGTTAAATAGTTCTTTTACAGTATGCAAATTATTGTATTTTTAAAACAATATATCTCCTTCCTATGTTAAAATGGAATAGTATGTCACAGTAGCTTTGTGTTTGTCTACTCTGGTGTACAACTTCATGAGATTCTGCACCTATCTCTATGGGGCACACTTTCACTAATCACCAATCATAAACCATTAGTGGCAATATTCAGGCCATGCAACAAGCTTCCAGAGTGAACAGCACAGCACCCAAAATGATGGGCTTTGCTTCTCAGTAGATACAATTTCAAATTCACTGTAAGTCTACATCTAAATTCGCTAATGCTGACACACTGCCCTGCATATCAACGGGTCTTGAGACAGCATTTGTCAGTAGTGTCTGCTTCCTGATCAACTTGTCAGCCCAAGACAATGCACAAAATTTTCCCATAACAGCCACCAAAATAAACTGTGGCACACAACAGGGCACAGCAGTTCAGCATGCCTTTCACTTTTTTAGTAAATGCTGGCCTCCCAAGTTACCAACCTATGTAACTTCCCTGCTGCAAGCCCTCTTTTAGTTATTGATGGAGCTATACTGTCGGCTACAGATTGCAATGACTTTAGTGTGGTCATTCTCCAATCAAGGAGGTCCCAAGTGTTATGTCTTCTACATTGGGATCAATGATGAACGACACACATGTTGAACATTATGCACCGACATCTGTATTGGTCGTGATCAACAGAGACATTGAACATCTGGTTCACAAATGCACCAAGTGTGCAGAACATCAAGCAGCCCTGCCATACAACTTTGCATTACTGCTAGCATCATGACAGCCATGGGAAAGAACACACTTAGACTTCTAAAGGCCTTTCTCAAATTCAGTGTGGCTTGTAGTAATGGACACATTGTTAAGTTACACTTTTGTGATAAACATGAGGTCCACCACTTTTTTACAACCTGCCTTCTGGGCACTGAGAAAAATATTCCCAAGAGAAGGCCTGCCTCAAACTGTATTAACAGACAATGACGCCAAGCCCAAAAAAGTCTGTCGTATTAACTGTTCTCGATGTACTTGTAAGAATTCTCTATGAAAAGCCAGACTTTAGACAACATCTGCCATTGTCTTTATTATGAAAGCAATTGAGCGATTGACTGTTAACAAGTATTGGAATAGCACACATGCAACAAATGTAGAAGTGGCCACTGGAACCAGAGATTACACTGGTGTCAATGATGAAATGTCACTCACAGTATCTCTATTTCCATCAACAAAGTATAATGTCCATGTGCAATGCACCCTGCATCTCTGTTAAAGTTGTTGGCACACATTCTAATTTCCAAAGCGCCTTTGGCAATTGAGTCTCAGCAGTTTGAAATAAGAGCTATATTCCACGTCTGTACAAATAAGATTCTGTGTTTCTTTGTACTGCTCTTTTAGGACAGTAGCAGTTTTTTCCACATTGCTGTACCTGACATGCCACTGACGTTATTTGATAAGTTGAGAACCATGAAGTAGGTCTCATGGAACAAAGGAGTTCATTGCACTTGAGTAACACAAAAACTCATAAAAATGATGTTGTGATCAGTCCCAATGTTGTATCTTTATTTACAAAAGTGCCTGTAGAAGAAACACTGTGTTTGCTAGCTAACTGTTTCTCATCAGTATTTGTCACATTTTCCCATGTATTGTTTTACATGGTATTGTATCAGGAAAGTATTTGTTATCCAGAATGTGGTTTCTCCCCCCCCCCCCCCCCCCCCAGGCAAAGCTCTTACGAACTGAGCTACCTAGGCACAAATCATAATCCACAAAACACAATCCACTCTCAAAGTTTTCATTCTGCCATTATATCTTTGTGAAGCTGAAGGAAATTGCAGTTTATTTGTAATCAGCTGAATTGGTAACAGCATGTCTCACATAACACTAAAGTCCTGTTATAGCACAATGGTTTAATCTGCAAGGAAACTTCAAGTATTTGGCATTTTTGTGGCCTAGTGCTTGTCAAATTAGTATCACTCCATTCAAATTGAAGGGAACAACTAATTATGTTTTGTACATCTCTGCAGTGAAACTAGTTGCTGAGAGAACTAAGCACTAATGGTATCACTTCAACCATCTCTCCAATGTGAGTTCTCAGAATACAGTTTCATCAGCAAGTAATTATATCTTGTACATCTTTGTACTGATGCTAGCTGCTGACAGAACTAAGCACTAATGGTATCATGTCAACTGCCTCTCCAGTGTGAGTTCTCAGAACGAAATTTTGTCAGTAAGTAATCGATGTGTGGGCATTTCTTTTAATCAAAACCAAAGAGTAGGTTATTTGACCAAACACTGATCAAAATTTCACTGTCAGCATTCAAGCAGAAACAAGAACAGGTCATATAATCCCACCATGAAGTACTGTCGATACACAGTCCTCTACAAGCAAAGCACTAATGAACCATGGAAACCAAAGATAAAAGATAGCATATCTGCTAATGTTTCGGTAGCATGCAACTATTTGATTAATCAGGGTGGTTTTCTAGTGCCAAGAGTATGAAATGTTTGCTCCTTATGACATGATTCTCTCTCTCTCTCTCTCTCTCTCTCTCTCTCTCTTTCTGTGCTTGTGTGTGCATGTGTGTGTGGGTGTGTGTGTGTGTGTGTGTGTGCATGTGTGTTTCTGCTCTTCTAGACATGTCTGAAATAACAGACATCATTCTTGAACCTGCAGCCGTATGTAAACAAAATGAAATTAAATAATCTAACAATGCCCTTAATGGGGCACTGAAATGAATACAATGGCGACAAGTGAAAATTTGTGCCATACCTGGTTTCCCTGCTTTATGCACATGGTTACCTTAACCACTTCAACCATCCAACAACACTTTCTGTCTGATCTAAATTCCCATCTTGTCACACACTATTTACATAGTGCTCCCAGTCCAACACACTCATTGCTTGCTGCATCATATTGGATTCCTGCAAGTGTTCAGGAGTGAGAATGCATCTACAGTGAAATGATCTTATGGTCATCAAGCTGTATATATTCATATATGTGTGGTGTTTGTACTTTTGGACATATCTGAAAGAATAAACATCACACATCTGTAAACATATATGGCTTGACAGCCATAAGTTCATTTCACTGTGGGTGTACTCTCTCTCCTGAATTCAGCAGGGTGCAGCAAGCAATGCATATGCTGGACAGGGTGAGCTACATAAGTAGTGTGCAACAAGATGGGAATTTCAGTCAGACAGATGCGTGCTTGGATAACTTAAGAGGTTAAGGTGACCACTGGTTCAAGTTCCAGTCTGGCACAAATTTTTACTTGTCACTATTGAATTCATTTCAATGTCCAACTCAGACCGATGTCAGAATATTTCATTTCATCATGTATATGTATGGCTGTGGGATCAAGAATGGCATCTTTTCTTTCAGATATGTTGATGCCAAATATATATATAAATAGACGAGTCTGGATGGGCATAATATCATTTCAATGTGGATACACTCTCTTCCTGAACTCTTGGAGCAATCTAGCATCATGTGGCGAGCAATAAGTGTGGTGAACAGAAAGTGCTACATAGGTAGTGTGCAACAAGGTGGGAATTTGAGTCAGACAGAAAGTGTGCTTCGATAGACATGGTGATTCAAGTGACCACTCACATAAAACAGGAAATCTGGCACAAATTTTTATTTGTCACTATTGAATTCATTTCAGTGTACAACTGAGACCGATGTCAGAATATTTCATTTCATCATGTATATGTATGACTATGGGGTGAAGAATGGTGTCTGTTCTTTCAGATATGTTGAGTCTTTTAGATATGTCAAGTCCCGGATCAGGACAACTTTTCACTTGTCACCATAGAATTCATTTCAATGCCCAATTGCGGCTTATGTCAGGCTGTTTCATATCATTATGTAACACTTCTTTACTTTTCAACTGGTCCCAAATTTTCATCAAAACTTTTCATATAAAAACTTGTAATTGTACCCCATATTAGAAGCAACACTCGGGTGAGCAAATACTTCCATGCAGCCAAATAAGTCATCACCATTCAAATTCTGTAATACATTAATGTCACATTTGCAAGACACCGTGTGTTCAGTCAGATAGTTTATAATCTGCTGAAAATAATGCTGGCAGTTTTGTATACATTCTGTTTCATGTAAGATTACAACATTATACATTCAAACTGCATTTTTTAATCACAGGAACTTTGTGTAGTTATGTAAGCAGTTTTTCATCTGAGATTACAAGACATTATGCACACAATCGGCATTTTTAATCATGGGATCTTTGTACACTATATAAGATTCCTATGTGTTTGGTCAACTATGTTATCTTAGATTTGATGGATAGTGGTTTTTCTGATGCATATTTCTATGTTGTTGTTGTTGTTGTGGTCTTCAGTCCTGAGACTGGTTTGATGCAGCTCTCCATGCTACTCTATCCTGTGCAAGCTTCTTCATCTCCCAATACGTACTACAGCCTACATCCTTCTGAATCTGTTTAGTGTATTCATCTCTTGGTCTCCCTCTACGATTTTCACCCTCCACACTGATCTCCAATACTGAATTTGTGATCCCTTGATGCCTCAGAACATGTCCTACCAACCGATCCCTTCTTCTTGTCAAGTTGTGAAACAAACTCCTCTTCTCCCCAATCCTATTCAATACTTCCTCATTAGTTACGTGATCTACCTATCTAATCTTCAGCATTCTTCTGTATCTCCACATTTCAAAGACTTCTATTCTCTTCTTGTCCAAACTATTTATCATTCATGTTTTACTTCCATACATGGCTACACTCCATACAAATACTTTCAGAAATGACTTCCTGACATTTAAATCTATACTTGAGGTTAACAAATTTTTCTTCTTTAGAAACGCTTTCCTTGCTATTGCCAGTCTACATTTTATATTCTCTCTACTTCAACCATCATCAGTTATTTTGTTCCCCAAATAGCAAAACTCCTTTACTACTTTAAGTGTCTCACTTCCTAATCTAATTCCCGAGCATCACCGACTTAATTCGACTACATTCCATTATCCTCGTTTTGCTTTTGTTGATGTTCATCTTATATGCTCGCTTCAAGACACTGTCCTTTCCGTTCAACTGCTCTTCCAAGTCCTTTGCTGCCTCTGACAGAATTACAATATCATCGGCGAACCTCAATTTTTTATTTCTTCTCTATGGATTTTAATACCTACTCCAAATTTTTCTTTTGTTTCCTTTACTGCTTGCTCAATATACAGATTGAAAAACATCGGGGAGAGGCTACAACCCTGTCTCACTCCCTTCCCAACCACTGCTTCCCTTTCATGTCCCTCGACTCTTATAACTGCCATCTGGTTTCTGTACAAATTGTAAATAGCTTTTCGCTCCCTGTATTTTACCTCCGCCACTTCATAATTTGAAAGAGACTATTCCAGTCAACATTGTCAAAAGCTTTCTCTAAGTCTACAAATGCTAGAAACGTAGGTTTGCCTTTTCATAATCTAGCTTCTAAGATAAGTCGTAGGGTCAGTATTGCCTCACGTGTTCCCATATTTCTACGGAATCCAAACTGATCTTCCCCGAGGTCGGCTTCTACCAGTTTTTCCATTCGTCTGTACAGAATTCGCATTAGTAATTTGCAGGCGTGACTTATTAAACTGATAGTTCGGTAATTTTCACATCTGTCAACACCTGCTTTCTTTGGGATTGAAATTATTCTTCTTGAAGTCTGAAGGTATTTCTCCTGTCTCATACATCTTGCTCACCAGATGGTAGAGTTTTGTCAGGACTGGCTCTCCCAAGGCCGTCAGTAGTTCTAATGGAATGTTATCTACTCCCGGAGCCTTGTTTCGACTCAGGTCTTTCAGTGCTCTGTCAAACTCTTCACGCAGTATCGTATCTCCCATTTCATCTTCATTTACATCCTCCTCCATTTCCATAATATTGTCCCTCAAGTACATCGCCCTTGTATAGTCCCTCTATATACTCCTTCCACCTTTCTGCTTTCCCTTCTTTGCTTAGAACTGGGTTTCCATCTGAGCCCTTTATATTCGTACAAGTGGTTCTCTTTTCACCAAAGGTCTCTTTAATTTTTCTGTAGGCAGTATCTATCTTACCCCTAGTGAGGTAAACCTCTACATCCTTACATTTGTTCTCTAGCCATCCCTGCTTAGCCATTTTGCACTTCCTGTCAATCTCATTTTTGAGACGTTTGTATTCCTTTTTGCCTGCTTCATTTACTGCATTTTTATATTTTCTCCTTTCATCAATTAAATTCAGTATTTCTTCTGTCACCCAAGGATTTCTACTAGCCCTCGTCTTTTTACCTACTTGATCCTCTGCTGCCTTCACCACTTCATCCGTCAAAGCTATCCATTCTTCTTCTACTGTATTCTTGTCAATTGTTCCTTTATGCTCTTCCTGAAACTCTGTACAACCTCTGGTTTAGTCAGTTTATCCAAGTCCCATCTCCTCAAATTCCCACCTTTTTGCAGTTTCTTCAGTTTTAATCTACAGTTCATAACCAATAGATTGTGGTCAGAGTCCACATCTGCCCCTGGAAATGTCTTACAATTTAAAACCTGGTTCCTAAATCTCTGTCTTACCATTATATAATCTATCTGATATCTTTTAGTATCTCCAGGGTTCTTCCATGTATACAACCCCCTTTTATGATTCTTGAAGCAAGTGTTAGCTATGATTAAGATGTGCTCTGTGCAAAATTCTACCAGGCGGCTTCCTCTTTCATTTCTTCCCCCCAATCCATATTCACCTACTACATTTCCTTCTCTTCCTTTTCCTACTATCGAATTCCAGTCACCCATGACTATTAAATTTTCGTCTCTCTTCACTATCTTAATAATTTCTTTTATCTCATCATACATTTGTTCCATTTCATCGTCATCTGCAGAGCTAGTTGGCATATAGACTTGTACTA
This sequence comes from Schistocerca cancellata, assembly GCF_023864275.1. Taxonomy (NCBI): domain Eukaryota; kingdom Metazoa; phylum Arthropoda; class Insecta; order Orthoptera; family Acrididae; genus Schistocerca; species Schistocerca cancellata. Next base: position 534,144,261 of record NC_064630.1, on the reverse strand, counting down.
CTGTTGTAGGCATGGGCTTTGTGTCTATCTTGGCCACAATAATGCGTTCACTATGTTGTTTGTAGTAGCTTACCCGAACTCCTATTTTTTTATTCATTATTAATCCTACTCCCGCATTAGCCCTATTTGATTTTGTATTCATAACCCTGTATTCACCTGACCAAAAGTCTTGTTCCTCCTGCCACCAAACTTCGCTAATTACCACTGTATCTAACTTTAACCTATCCATTTCCCTTCTTAAATTTTTTAATCTACCTGCCCGATTAAGGGATCTGACATTCCACGCTCCGATCCGTAGAACACCAGCTTTCTTTCTCCTGATAACGACGTCCTCCTGAGTAGTCCCTGCCTGGAGATCTGAATGGGGGACTGTTTTACCTCTGGAATATTTTACCCAAGAGGACGCCATCATCATTTATCCATACAGTAAAGCTGCATGCCCTGGGGAAAAATTATGGCCGTAGTTTCCCCTTGCTTTCAGCCGTTCACAGTACCAGCACAGCAAGGCCGTTTTGGTTAATGTTACAAGGCCAGATCAGTCAATTATCCAGACTGTTGCCCCTGCAACTACTGAAAAGGCTGCTGCCCCTCTTCAGGAACCATATGTTTGTCTGGCCTCTCAACAGATACCCCTTCGTTGTGGTTGCACCGACGGTACGGCTATCTGTGTCACTGAGGTACGCAAGCCTCCCCACCAATGGCAAGGTCTATGGTTCATGGGGGGGCATATTTCTATATGTTTCTAATAAATATTTTACATGCCCATGTAATTTTTTATCTTTGTTATTTAGTTACTGACAATATCTGGGTGAGCTAGCAATAAGTGGCAGTTGAGCAGTCTGTACCATGACAGTAAGTGGAGGGGACACATTATATCTGACGGCAGACATGATGCTTACACATGGGGCTGCATAAATAGAAGTCGCTAATTTTGTGTTCTGAACAGTGATTATAATAAACAGTGTTAAAGGCAGTACTTTTGTCATTTCATAATCCAGATTTCACCATATTAATTAATATACAAGGTAAAATTGAAGTAATACCACAACCAATTGATTGTCTGAGGACAAATCAAAGTTCAGCTGGAATTTGCTGAAATTGTTACCAGAAACCATGAAAAATGTCTTACAACTGTTTTGCTTTAATTTACATGCATTCTGTCTGGTGATTCCTTCATCACTACTTTTCAAACCAATAAATGTCAATAATCATATAAAAAATATGAGTATGTCAGCAGCAGTTCTATCAAGGACATAATTAGTGAGAAACATGGGAGGACAGCTGTGACCCTCCCCTCACACAGAAAGAAAAATTTCTTTGCATTCTGAACTCACACCCTGCCCCCACAAAAGAGAAAACCACAATAATTCAGTGTCAGTTTGAAGAAAGACTGAACATTTAATGGACAGTGACTAGTAGCAAATGAACAAAGAGCCATTTGTTATGAACTCTCAAAACTATGAGGATTGTCTGTAAAATAAGGTTTCCAATTATTTTTCACAATGAAAAACATTTTTATTGGCATTGAATAATACATATGTGGGAAACTTAAACCTTTGCCTATTTTTTGACATAATTGCCATTGAGATTAGTGAATTTTTTCATGCTTTGTACCACCTTCTGTGCGCCTGCACCATAGAACTCTCCCATCATTCCACAAAGATAGCTTAAAACCTCTTTTTTAAACTCCTCACCCCACCCAGGTGTTTCTTCAGTTGATGGAAGTCACTTCAGGCTACGTCTGGGCTCTAGGGCAGTTGTGTAGTAATATCCCATCCAAATCTGTTGATGGGATTGGCCTTCCATAAGCATTCTCGGCTCTGCTTTGCATACCCTAAATGGTTTGTCAAAATTTTGTCAATGTTAATCTTGCTGACACCAGTGATTATCTCACAAAGCAGCATCCAGTCTTTCAGCATTGCTTCTTCTACTTTCACAATTGTATCGTCAGAAACCGATGGCCACCCAGAATACAGTTCGTAATGGAAGTCTGTACATCCATCTTTGGATTCTCTGCACCATTTGTGCACATGTTGTACACTCATACATGTTTCTCCACAGACTTCACACAGTTGGGAATGAATGTCCACCAGTGTAGTCTTTGTTGCACACAAAAAACGAATAACGGATCATAATTGGCACCTGATGTGATGTGCGAGTGGAATCTCCATCTCTAACAGCTGCCAAGTCAAGATTGTGCATCACAGAGAGCTTGGCAGGGTGATAAATGGGAGAAGGAGAACCAAGCTATATGCCAGTGTTGCTGGATTCTGCGTAACAGCATTCCTCATGACTGCAGGACCAGGGGAACCTTATTTTACTGACAACCCTTTTATTTTCTCATTTACTGCAAGTCTGACATGAAGTCTGGCCCTACCTGCTCCTCCCTGTCCCTCCACCTCTAGTGCAGGTACCAATTGCACTCTTGAATTACTAGAAATATATGGTGTCTCGATAAGAATGCACATTTTAAATTTTGCATCACTTTTGTTCTGATCTGTTGGCAACATTTTCAATTGCTAAGTTGTTGTTTAGAGAGATTGTTGTTAGAGAAAATGAATTTATTTACCATTGAACAACGCACTATCATCGGCAAAACTTATTACAAGTACAGGGGAAGTTCTTTAGACTCAATTTGTGAATGGCAGACCTTTTCATTAGGCAATATGTACCCAATTCATTGACACTTAGATGGGTAATTGAAAAGTTTGAGAAAAGTGATTCACCTACTGATGTTAACACTTCAGAACAATGTCAATATGCAAAATACTGCCACAGTAAATGAGAGTGTAGTCCAAAGTCCCTGAGCCTGACTCACCTTGAATCACATTAATTGAATTTTTGAGGAGCACCAAGCACTTAATTCTGACAAACAATTTTCATTTAAACTCTTATGAGGTTCAACTGATACAACAACTAAATTATCAGCCATTTGCAAGTGGTGAACCTACCAATTGCAAGTGAGAAAACCAAAATTTGGTTGACTGTTTTATGAGGAATGTTACCTTTGATGATAAGGGGCACTTACAGTTGCATGGCTCTATCAGGAAACAAGAATCCTCATGAAACACTTTTGTATGAATGCACAATGAGCCACTGTTTGGAGTGAATTTTGGCCTGGCAGGAGGATTGGGCTTTATATTTTTTGGAGAATATTACATGTAATGCAGTGATAGTGAATGGCGTACATTATTGCATGATGCAAAGTGAGATTCTTTGGCCATAATCGGAGAGTATGGACTGCAAAAACAAGTGGCTCTAGCAAAATACTGTCATATCATGCATGAATCACATGCACTATTGAATGATAAATTTCCAGATCATGTCATCTCTCGCCTTAGAGGCCAGAGTTGGCCAGGAAGTCAACTATATAAGCGAACAACTTGCTTATTTCTGAGTTAAAGAACAAAATTGAATGAATCACTGTGGAAATACATTCATAATTATGTGGAAATGTCTATAAAAATTTTGTACAATGAGTAACTGGCTGATATTTGTCTAATATTGTTACTCAGAACAACCAAAACCAAATTGCGTACTGATGTGTTTTAAAAAAATATTTCAACTTTTCAAATAACTAATTTTTTTGCTAAAAGTTCAATTCATATTATTACCATTCATTAAAATAAACAACATGAATTAAGTTCATAACAATAAAAATATTAATGCATACATTAGTCACTGTTGTCCATTTCAGTTTAAGTAACCTCTTGATGAAAATCAATGTCTCCTCAAGCTTATTTACTATTTCTCTATGGATATGGTGCTGTTAAGCCAATGAATAAATTACTCTGGCATTAATATATATACTTTTTGCTTAAAATTTGTTTGAAAGAGCCAACAGAAGCTATTTAAAACTACAGACAATGAAAGTTTGATGGCACTAACTGAAAACAGAGTTTTCAGACCAGTAACTAATTTGAATTAAATGAAAACATAATGATCGTATGGCATTTATGGCTGGAAGTTACCACATGGAGAAGTTTGGTAGCCAAGGTGCAAGTCTTTTCAGTTGACATCACATTAGGTGACTGCATGCTGATGATGATGAAATGATGATGAGGATAACACAACACCCAGTCCCCGAGCAGATAAACTCTCCAATCCAGCTGGGGATTGAAACCAGGCCTGCTGCAGGGCAGTCAGGTGCGCTGACCACTCAACCAAGGAGACGGGCACTTGAATTAATATTAAGAAGGTAGTGGTGGGCTGTGTCGGCTCTTTCTATGTTCTTTCATATTTCTCTACTGGCGCAACCCGTCTCTGTCTAGTCACTGGGTGGCACCTTGGTTGCCTGTTAGTTTACTCTTTGGTTGTTGTTTCTTGGAGAGGGTTATTGACCATATGGGCAGGCAGTCAGTCATTGTTGATGAGAGAAAGACAAGAGGCACATGTGATGTACGGTGAGCTGTTCATGGAGCTTATAGGCTGATGGTTGTCTAAGTGGCTGGAGGTCAGTACAGCTGTGTTGGGCAGCAATACTTGGGCCTAATGTTGATGCAGATGGTTTATCCTGGATTAAGGAGGCATAGCTACTGAGGTGGGTGTTGGAGTGCTGTTCATTTTCTGGTGCCATCTGTTCTGCCCTTTGGGGGTGAGGTACTCGTTACTTGATTCACATATGTGCTCCTTTGTTGAAACTGCTCCCGCTATGCGAGATTGCCTGTGTTTCTCCATGACTTTGTCTCAAGTATTAAATTTACTTTCTTGTGCCTCTGTCTGAAATTATCTGAGTGACATATTTTACGTGTTTTAAAATTTCCTTTAATTGCAACTTGTTCAATGCCTGCTTATCTTCCCATTCGGGCCTGAAATTAATTGTGTCATATATTCTAGGCCACTACATGTATTAGTGACCACTGAGCTTGAAACAGTCTTATTGGTATTGGAAGCTGTTGATTCCCTGACTGATGTAATGACTATAAAATTTCCTACAGTTGTGTTATGCAAACAGAAGCAGCCCAGTGAATTTGCCTCATTTGGATAATTAAGTTCCATAACTTTGGTGACATTTTGCCCCTTTCAAAAAAATGAATATTTATTGTTCTAAATACAATTACTATTCTAAGTGTTTGAGTGTTAGTGCTCAAGATTTGCCTGTTATCTTTTAAGTCACTTATGTTAATGTGTTCGAGTAGCTCTGTGATATCTTCATTATTCCACTAACTTCTTGTTATATTTTATTGAAAGATTAATTTTGAGTTTCTTGTCTTTTACGTTCTATGATTATTTTGCATGAATCAGATGTCTGCTTGTTTGCTCTCGGCTTTCCGAACTGTTCATGGTATTTGGAGGCACTTCCCCAGGGTGTCAGCTGTTACTCACCAGTTCATTGGCTGCGTATATGCGCACATGCGGCATGCCACTTCCCATCTCACTGTAGCCTCTGAGATGCTGTGGCCTCCTGGCTTGGTTCGGCATCCCCCATAAGCTGAGTTTCTGTCTTGTAGCAACTGCACGTTAATTTAACCTGAAGTGCCCATTATCCTAAACTTTAAATTATATTTGATTGTACTAATTGCTTGTTAGTCCTTCCTAAATTGGTGCATCTTATTTGTTTAAATTAACTAATTAATCATCATTTGGCTTAACTGAAGAACTTTTGTAGTAATTGCCCAAATGCTTTTCCTTAGTTATTTTATCTAATTTTGTGCTGAAATTTGAGCTGCTGTTGACTTTTTGAATCTGTTGCTGGCATTAATTATTGTCACTTATTGTATTCATCACAAACAGCTATCATCATTTGTATTTTATTAGTGGTTTTGGTATCTGTGAAATAAAAGATTGATGGACTCTTGTAAAGTAACAACTGACTTGATGGCCTGCACCTTTCCCATGCCCGTTTAGTTGTTCCTTTATCATGGGTAGTCCACTGACATTTCAAGTGGCTTACTGAAAATTAATGAAGATGGTGGTAAAAATTGGAACAGTACAAGGCTGTAAGGACTGAAAAGTATGGCTCTTAGAAGTATTTACATTTAAGATACAGAAGTCACTGAATATATTGTCATTTAACTACGATAACCACCACTGACCATTTTTTAAAGGGACAGATATTATGAAATGGCTAACAGAATGGCCACACATTCACCTTTTTCACCAGGTATAGTTTCTTTTTCCTGGAGAATTTTGAAAATCATACCTTAAAAATTGCTTCTCTTTGCTCATGTTGTTTTTATTATTGTACTGATGATTCCTTTTTGATCTGACGGCATGACAAGAAAACACTTCATCTCTTCACTAATCACGGGACAGCACACATCTCAGCACACTGTTTACTTTATAAATGGAGAAAGAAGAAAAGCTACCCTTCTTAAACATTCTAGATGAGTAGTAGTTAGTTGGTCTACTCACACAATGGGATGAGTGTACAATATTCCTGCTGTTTTGTGGAGCAACATCCAGAAAAATAGGGTGAATTTTAAACAAACACAGGTTAAGACAATCTTTCATCTGCCACAGAAAATCAAAGAAATGTGCCCTGTGAAGGATAGTCATGCCATCAAAGTCCCAGGTGTTTAAGATACACCATTTGAAAGTGGCAGCAGCTAAGTGGAACAGTCTGTTTGAACCATTTCTCAGCACTATACCAAACATATGCTATGTTCCCTTTCAGCTTCTCTTTATTATTTTCTTCAGAAACAGACTCAGAATCAGAACAAATAGTTAGTGTGTTACTTACTGTTGCTGTAATATTCAGGAAGTGAGCAGCCAATGTGGAATGTTGGAACTGGAGGCCAACCACAGCAGCTGGTGCTTGATGACCTTTTGATTCTACAAAAACTGCATGTGTTGCTGTTACCAGGGTTTTGGGCACCGAACCAATATCAAATGGAACAGAGAAAACAAAACTTTCTGGTTCTATATTATGTTGGTCAACTGCCCTTTTGTACCAAACTTCATCAATTGCACGACGATTATCTTCACTAAAATGACTGAAATAAAAAAGTAAAAATGAAAGTATATGGGCATTAAGACTCAGTTCAAATGCATAATTTATATCTCACAAATCTTAGATTACCATACTGATCTTAGATTACCGTATTGGCTGACTGCTGTCAGTTGTACTAGGAGGAATATGATCTTGCCAACGTAGTAATCCACTTCGTGTTGCTATGAATGATAATGTCACCCCAAACATTTGGTATCCTTGTCTGTAAAGATGGAAAATGTGTTACAAAACTAATGAGACTGCAATATTGAATGGAAAGAACATGAGGACAAAGTAACATATTATTTTAAAAATACTTGGAAAGTCTTCCTTTTCTGTACATACAGTACTCTACAAATCTTATAAATTTGGCAGGTTTTGAAAAGAAAGTACATCACAGCTGGAAGCACTGCTTTTGCTTTGGTTAAGTTCTTCACTGAATCTGAAAGGAAACATATGACATTAAAAATTCCTTTAAAAAGAATGCAGATGACTGATGCCAGATGGGAAGAACCAACTCAAATGTCATATCATTCTATGATGCTCATGTACATACATATTCTATGAGTATACTGTTTGCTTCATGAACTACAACATTTGTTGCCAGTAGCTGCATTTGTTGTTTACCACACTGTAGAAATAAAAAAAATGACCAGGCCAGATATTGGTGCTGGTATTATAGCCTGAAGTGTAACTGGAATAGGTTAAAATTTCTAAAGGTCATATAATATGTAAAATTAGGAGAAACATGAATTTTCACAACTACAAATATAAAATTCTATGCATTTTCAAAACCAAGAACAATTCACAAATGATATAACAATCCTCTATTACAAGCTGTTCATTAATAATCAATTAATTTCACAAAAATGGCCTGGGATTTTGTAATGAAAACTTTCTCTTGTAAGCTAAAGGAGCAAAAACAATACAGTCAATAACATACCAGCAGACAGGTACAAATATAAAAGTTTCTAATCCTCTTATGCATAAAATGTAAATGCACAAATACCAAGCATCTTTAATGAATAAAGACATCAACAGTTTTTCACATGCAACCAAAACTTCCTATAAGGGAAAAAAACATTTTATATTGATTTAGAAACTGCACATGTTAGATAATAGTAAATACATTATTTGATAGAGATCCACAGTTTTGCAGTGAAAAAAATTTAATTGAAAATACAATGTTTAAACACAATGGACATATTAATGAGAGAGGCATCAGTCAACTTACAAACAGCGGTAGAACATAATGACATTTCTTCCAAGGCAGAAAACATTTATGTTCCACTAAAAAGTGCAGATCTTAGATAAAGTAACTACATTATTACTGGGTGATGTCAACATTTTTCCACAGAAGAAAACATAAATTTTATTGAAAATACAGAACTCAAGGCAAAGGCATTAGTAAACTTATTGACAGCAGCAGCCCATAATGATAATTGATCTTCAGCACTTGAAACCAGTTGCTTCCCTCTGAAAAGCTACAGGTGGAAAAGAGAAGGTATGATAAAGAAAGAAAGGTTAAAAAATTGTAATACCTCTGCCCAAGTGAAGCTCCAGAAACAGTTTGAACAGATGAATTGACTATAAAGAATAATAATAAAAAAACAAACTATGGAAAGTCCAGGTTGGAAAAACAAAAAGAACAGATCATGTAATTTCCTTTCTGAAGAAGGTTTTGCCCAGAAGCTCAGTGTGTAGTAGTCTTTTTGTTGTGCCTGTCTGCAACTCAATGTGTCATCTTTATGGTGAGTAGCAATCCATTCTTGTCAAAATACTGATAATAATAAAACAGATGCTTAGGCCTACTGAAAACAGGGCAGTTAAGAATACACTACAAATAAAAAAGATGTTCAGTGAAAACCAGTCACTTTAGTCAGCACACATGATTAATTATACTAAAAAGGGGACAGTATAATGAGTGAAAAGATAACATAATAACATTTTATGGAATAACATAAAAGAAATTCCCATAAAACAATGGCAAATCCAGGATGGAATAATGACAATGCTATGAAAAGGATAGATTTCTACTCACCGTATGTTAGAAATGTTCAGTCAACAGACAAAATGGCAAAAGGGATTTGATTGTATTGCTATCCAAAACATGTAAATAGACAGATAAAAATATCTACTCACCAAGTGGCACACAAAAGGATTTAACTTTCACAAGCTTTTGGAGCCCATGGCTCCTTCCTCTGGCGGGAGAGTTGAAGGGAAAGGAAAATGGGTGAAGGAAAAGGACTGGAGACATTTAGGGAAAGGGGTGCAGTTTAGAAAATACACCCAAAACCCCAGGTCAGGGGAGACTTGCCCGTTCCGTCTAGCGAGTCTCCCTTGACCTGGGGTTCTGAGTGACTTTTCTGAAGTGTACCCCTTTCCCTAAATGTCTCCAGTCCTTTTCCTTCACCCTTCATTCTTCCCCTTACACTCTTCAACCAGAAGAAGGAGCCACTGCCTCTGAAAGTTTGTGAAAGTTAAATCCTATTGTGTGTGTGTTCTGCTGCCGCCACTTGGTGAGTATATCTTTTTATCTGTCCATTTACATTATATTATCAATAATTAATTATTTTCATTGTTATAACTGCAACATGTGGAATACATGATGCTCCTTCCCAGTGGCTACCTTTACTTGGACTGTACAGCCCATCAGTGATTTGAGAACAACAAGGAAAAGTTCAAAAGGTGGGACAAATTTTCTTGGTGGCAATCAGCAGCAGGCATGCACAGTCAGAGAACAATGGAAGAATAGAGCCAGACACCACAGAGAGACAATAGAGTCATACACAAATAGTGTTTGGTGCTGTGTCACACAGTGAAACAAAAAAGCGAATAAGATTTTATATCTCATGAAGGGCATGGCTGATGATGTCTATCAAGAACTTGTTTTGAGGAGTCATCACAACAGAAGACTTCATCAAGTGGTGTCAGCACAACATGCCAAGGAAAAGAAACAGAAAAGAGCACACCAACAGGTGTTTGACAGACTTCTGAATGTCATGCTGATGGCAGTCTTGGATAACCATAAGTATCTCACACTGCTAATATGGCAAATAGAAGAGGGAAATAAGGATTTATGACATATATTATTATCAAACCCAGGTGACTGGATGTAACAGCATTGAGCATCAATCCCAGCCAAGAGAAGGCAGCACTGCTAATTCAAGAAGCAATTTGTCAATAACTGTCCCCAATCTCTACAAGGTAAACCAACACTGAGGAATAGAGCTGGAAAACCCAGACTTTGGTTGCAGCTCTCAGGCATCATCCAAGGTAGTCAATGATGTAAATATAACTGGCTCCCTCATTAATTAGATTGTGTGAGAATGGAGGACAACATGCTGGTATGTTCCCATTGCTGATGGCCTGGCACGCTGTACACTTTTTTAAAAGAAGACATAGAGGGTTTGATGGCTATTACACTGTAGGATGTTAAACAACAAAACATTTTTATGTACTCCTGACAACTGCAGACACTATTGCTGACCTGTAGGAGGTATCTCACAGCTTATCTCACAGCTCACACTCTTCGAGGTTACTCTCTAACAGGCCACTACCACCAAAATCAGGAAACAAAATCAGCTAACCATGTGTGGCAGTGAGGCAGCCACAAATGAAAATCTTCCATAGATGACAGTTGCTAATATATTGGGAAATTGCATTGACATAATCATCAATGATCAATCTGTCCACGTGTTAGTCGATTCTGGGTTGTTATATTATGTGGTTTAAATGGCTCTGAGCACTATGGGACTCAACTGCTGTGGTCATAAGTCCCCTAGAACTTAGAACTACTTAAACCTAACTAACCTAAGGACAGCACACAACACCCAGCCATCACGAGGCAGAGAAAATCCCTGACCCCGCCGGGAATCGAACCCGGGAACCTGGGCGTGGGAAGCGAGAACGCTACCGCACGACCACGAGATGCGGGCATATATTATGTGATACCAGATACTTTTCATCACCACCAGAATATAATCTTGTTTGAGATTCCATGGCTATTGTGCTAAATGTTACACAGGGAAAATACGTCCAAGCAACAGAGATCTATGTTGTGAGAATATCTAAGAATGACAGAATCTAGTCCTTTGACTTTGTTGTTTTACAACAATGGACCCATAATGTCACCCTGGGATGGGGCTTCTTGCACACCTCACAAGTAGTCACTGTCTGTGAAAGACTGGATTTCCAGATTTACAAAGCTGCTCTCAGTACACACAACCAACAACTGCTTTAGGCAGTTGTCTATGACTGAACACTCACTTATCTCACCATCATAGTTTTGGTGCTTAATTTAACCTCCTTTGCTCCACATAAGGACAAAAAGACATTCAGCCTCACAGAAAAAAATATATATGTTCATCACCATAACAACAAGTTGATAAGGAGAGGACTGGGACACCAACTGTGATGAACAGCTGCTGCAGCTCATCCCTAAGGGTATGGGCATAGGGGCACATATACCGGTCCAGGAAGCTCAGTTCACTGTTATGAACATACAATCATGTTGCCCTACCATTGATGAGTGCCAATCTGTTGTATCTACTATCCAGCTGCCAAGAAGTCCCGGCTTTTCTGAGGAAACAGTTTGTGCGTGTTGGCCATTCATGGTCAATTTGGGTGCATTTAAGTCCAGTGTATTGGAGGTAGATCAGATGACTCAGTGTCAAACACCATACCAACACTAGGGATCATCCACCCATCAATCAGCACTCACATGGTACATCTCCCGATAAATATTAGGTAACTCAGAAAGAAGTACACAAAATGCTGTGGGATGACATTATTCAGCTGTTACACAGTCCTTGGTCCTCCCCTGTAGTACTCATGGACAGGAAAGATGACAAATGGTATTTATGCATCCATTACTGGTTGCTGAACAAAATCACCAAAACATATGTACATCCATTGCCATGAACTGATAACAACTCGGACTGTCTGAGATGGGTGAAGTATTTCTCCTCTATGGATATACAGGTTGGTTACTGGAAGAAGGATGTTTAAGGGGCTGACCAGGAAGAGATTGTTTTCATAATGCTGGCTGCTTTCCATGAGTTCAAAATTAAGCTGTTTGCTCTGGACAATGCTCCAGCTAACTCTGAATGCAATGAAAACAATCTGCTTTACATCTTGAATTAATAAAATATCTTTGGTCCTGCATGACAAACCATTTCCTTGGAGAGCATCTAAGCCACTTGACAACTGTCTACGATGCAGGCCTTTACCTCAATCTGAGAAACTGGATGACTGTTGCTCAAGAAATAAAAGTACTGAGGCAGTTAGTTAATGGAAACAAAGTCCGTCCTTATCCAGAAAAAGTTTACAGCTCCTCGATACATTTGTGATGTGAGAGGCTTCCTCTGTATGTGCTCCTTGTACAGTCACTTCATAAAGGGTTTCATTTGTAATACATGGCTGCTATAAGAACTGCTGTGAGTAGACACTATTCTTGGAGTGAGGAGCACAAAAATTCTTTCTGAATCCTTGAGGAGGTGCTGACATCTTTAACACTCCTAGCACTTCTTGATGAGAATACTGAGAAAGGTAGCAGCAGTTGTTTGGGCATTTAGTAAGTTTGAAACTTATTTACATGTCAGACCATTCACTGTCGTGACTGATCAATATTCTTTATACTGGTTGGTAAGCTTACAGGATCCATCAGGATAACTAGCAAGATGGGTACTGAAGTTTGAGAAATACATCACAATTAAGTATTAAAATGAATGGAAACACAAAGATGCTGACTGCCTTTTGTAGAATCCTTTAGAGAGTGCTGGTGGTATCCCAGTCGTACCTACACTAATGAACCCTGCAGCCAAAAAAGGGAAGATCCAATGTTACTGAAGATCATAAAGTTTTTAGAGAAGGAAGAAGCAAAGGTGAATCCAGATTAATAATTGGAAAATTGTATAAAAGGAATTATGGCCCAATGGTATGGAATGGTTGCTCACTGCACCAGCTTGTTAATGAAGTATTTTCATGATACTCTGACACTATAATTTAGAAAGGCCACAGTGAGCATTGGAAGTAGGTATTGTGGTCCAGGTCTCAACTGATTTGTCAAACATTATGAAATCTACTCTCTGAAATGCCAATGACAGAAGAATGTCCTTCAGTTACTCCCTCCCAAGACATCTGATATCAATTCTTTCTGCAGCTGCTCCATTTCACTGTACTGGAAGTAACCACTTGGGTTGTTTCCCAAGAAGACAAATGGCTGTAAATGTTCTGTACTAACTACCTCAAACATAGCTCTGTCTCCAAGGCTGTACTGGCTGCCAAAGCTCTGAAAACTACTAGGTTTCTTGTCATAGACATAATTTTGAAGTATGGAGCACCTCTTGTAATGATCTCTGATCATGTAAAAATGTTTAAATCAAGACTACTGTAATTCAATGAATTACAACTGCCCACCACCCACAGATGAATGGCCTCTTGAGATGTTTTAAGATACTGTTGGCAAATATGCTTTCAGTGGGTATGTTTATGTTTGAGACTATTGCAAACTTTACGTACAACACAGCAAAGCAAGGCACTACAAGTTTTTTTCTCATCCATGATAAGGAGGCTTAAACTAAAGGAGACCTTTGTTTCTGTTTCACCATGATGATGCTCAGAATGCTTAGATAAAACATGTGTCACCAGGACTGAAGAAGCAATATAGCTAGTATGTATGTGGACCTTGGATGTCTAGAATAAGGATGGTGAATCTTATAACACCTCACACTGAACTGTAAGCTATAAAACACGTGCTCTAGAATGGACTTTTGCATATTTGTGGAAGACTGAGCTATCAGAAACATTAATAACATACTATGAGGGTCACTCCAAAAGAAATGCACACTATTTTTGTAAAAATACAGTTTTCATTCTGCATGTGTGAAAGTTTTACAGTGTGTAGATACATCCTTCCCACTTGTTTTCAAACTTAGTTCAACCTGTTCCCATGTGTGGCACCATCACAGCATGTCTTCAAGATGGCTGCCACACTTGACATTCGTCAGAAGCAACGTGCTGTCACAGAATTCCTGTGCTGTGAAAACGAGACAGTGGAAAACATCTACAAGAGGTTGAAAAATGTGTGTGGAGATGCTGCTGTTGATTGCAGTACAGTTAGTCGGTGGGCAAGCAGGTTACATGATGAAAGCGGGCACGGCAATATTGAGGATTGTCCTCGCAGTGGAAGGCCTCGTACTGCACACACTCCAGACAATGTGCAGAGAGTTAACGAATTGGTGACTGTTGACAGATGCATCACAGTGAACAAATTGTCACACTACATTGGGATAGGAGAAGGAAGTGTTTGCAGAATACTGAAAATGTTGGCGTTAAAAAAGGTTTGTACCAGGTGGGTTCCCAGGATGTTGACAGTGGCTCACAAAGAAACAAGAAAAACGGTATGCAGCGAACTTTTGGAACAGTATGAGGATGGTGGAGATGAATTTCTTGGAAGAATTGTGACAGGTGATGAAACATGGCTCCATCAATCATTTTTCACCAGAGACGAAGAGGAAATCAATGGAGTGGCATCATGCAAATTCACTCAAGAAAAGAAAATTCAAAACCACACCTCCTGCTGGAAAAGTTATAGCTACGGTGTTTTTCGATTCCGAAGGACTCTTGCTTGTGGGCATCATGCCAAGTGGAACCACCATAAATTCTGATGCATGTGTGACATCACTGAAGAAACATCAAGTTCGACTGAGTCGTGTTTGACCACATCGGCAAAAGCAGGATGTTTTGCTGTTGCACGACAATGCACAGCTACATGTCAGTCAAAAAACCATGGAAGCGATCACAAAACTCGGATGGACAACACTTAAACACCTGCCTTACAGTCCTGACCTGGCTCCATGTGACTATCATCTCTTTGTGAAACTGAAAGACTCTCTTTGTGGAACAAGGTTTGCAGATGATAACTCCCTTGTGCACGCTGCCAAACAGTGGGTCCAACAGGTTGGTCCAGAATTTTACCGTGCGGGTGTACAGGTGCTGGTTCCAAGATGGCTTAAGGCAGTTGAGAGGGATGGAAATTATGTGGAGAAATGAAAATATTATTCCTAAAGGATATTTTCCACACACTGTAAAACTTTCAAACAAGTAGAATAAAAGACAGACTTTAAAAAAAATAGTGTGCGTTTCTTTTGGAGTGACCCTCGTACTTTCCTATCCACAAAATCATATGTCGCTTGACAGATGGTCAAACACTAAGTAGAGGATGACGATCTTATATCAATGAAACAAAAGCTGTGACACATCACCTGTGTTATCTGCATAAAACTACAAGATTCACAGTGCCATCATACAGTGGGCCACTGACTAGACCCAGGTCCAGGATGATACAGATAACTGTGAAACAATGGGTCATGCTTTCGAGAGGAGAGGGAGCAATGCCACATGCTGTGCATTACCTGCTACAATGTAGTACACTCCTGGAAATGGAAAAAAGAACACATTGACACTGGTGTGTCAGACCCACCATACTTGCTCCGGACACTGCGAGAGGGCTGTACAAGCAATGATCACACGCACGGCACAGCAGACACACCAGGAACCGCGGTGTTGGCCGTCGAATGGCGCTAGCTGCGCAGCATTTGTCCACCGCCGCCGTCAGTGTCAGCCAGTTTTCCGTGGCATACGGAGCTCCATCGCAGTCTTTAACACTGGTAGCATGCCGCGACAGCGTGGACGTGAACCGTATGTGCAGTTGACGGACTTTGAGCGAGGGCGTATAGTGGGCATGCGGGAGGCCGGGTGGACGTACCACCGAATTGCTCAACACGTGGGGCGTGAGGTCTCCACAGTACATCGATGTTGTCGCCAGTGGTCAGCGGAAGGTGCACGTGCCCGTCGACCTGGGACCGGACCGCAGCGACGCACGGATGCACGCCAAGACCGTAGGATCCTACGCAGTGCCGTAGGGGACCGCACCGCCACTTCCCAGCAAATTAGGGACACTGTTGCTCCTGGGGTATCGGCGAGGACCATTCGCAACCGTCTCCATGAAGCTGGGCTACGGTCCCGCACACCGTTAGGCCGTCTTCCGCTCACGCCCCAACATCGTGCGGCCCGCCTCCAGTGGTGTCGCGACAGGCGTGAATGGAGGGACGAATAGAGACGTGTCGTCTTCAGCGATGAGAGTCGCTTCTGCCTTGGTGCCAATGATGGTCGTATGCGTGTTTGGCGCCGTGCAGGTGAGCGCCACAATCAGGACTGCATATGACCGAGGCACACAGGGCCAACACCCGGCATCATGGTGTGGGGAGCGATCTCCTACACTGGCCGTACACCACTGGTGATCGTCGAGGGGACACTGAATAGTGCACGGTACATCCAAACCGTCATCGAACCCATCATTCTACCATTCCTAGACCGGCAAGGGAACTTGCTGTTCCAACAGGGCAATGCACGTCCGCATGTATCCCGTGCCACCCAACGTGCTCTAGAAGGTGTAAGTTAACTACCCTGGCCAGCAAGATCTCCGGATCTGTCCCCCATTGAGCATGTTTGGGACTGGATGAAGCGTCGTCTCACGCGGTCTGCACGTCCAGCACGAACGCTGGTCCAACTGAGGCGCCAGGTGGAAATGGCATGGCAAGCCGTTCCACAGGACTACATCCAGCATCTCTACGATCATCTCCATGGGAGAATAGCAGCCTGCATTGCTGCGAAAGGTGGATATACACTGTACTAGTGCCGACATTGTGCATGCTCTGTTGCCTGTGTCTATGTGCCTGTGGTTCTGTCAATGTGATCATGTGATGTATCTGACCCCAGGAATGTGTCAATAAAGTTTCCTCTTCCTGGGACAATAAATTCACGGTGTTCTTATTTCAATTTCCAGGAGTGTAGTTGTAGCTGCTAGGATGGTGATGTGCAAGTCAACAGTCCAATTATCATCTCATATAATTATTTATAGTTTAATATATCTAAAAACAAATATTTTGTAACTTACCAAACGGAAGCGTTGGTACGTTGATAGAGACAATAACAAACACAAACACACACACAAATCTCAAGCTTTCGCAACCCATGGTTGCTTCATCAGGAAAGAGGGAAGGAGAGGGAAAGACGAAAGGATGTGGGTTTTAAGGAAGAGGGTAAGGAGTCACTCCTATCCTGGGAGCGGAAAGACTTACCTTGGGGGGAAAAAGGGACAGGCATACACTTGCACACACACACATATCCATCCTCACGTATACAGACACAAGCAGACATATGTAAAGGCAAAGAGTTTGGGCAGAGATGTGTGTGTGAGTGTATACCTGTCCCTTTTTCCCCCAAGGTAAGTCTTTCCGCTCCTGGGATTGGAATGACTCCTTACCCTCTCCCTTAAAACCCACATCCTTTTATCTTTCCCTCTCCTTCCCTCTTTCCTGATGAAGCAACCATGGGTTGCGAAAGCTTGAGATTTGTGTGTGTGTTTGTGTTTGTTATTGTCTCTATCAACATACCAATGCTTTTGTTTGGTAAGTTACAAAATCTTTGTTTCTAGATAGTTTTCCCATGTGGAATGTTTCCATCTATTATATTTATAGTTTAATACATACTAGTAATTCTGGAAGTTTCTGGGATTGATTTATTCATGGTATATGTTACAACATTCTATATATGTATGTATGGATGTACTCTCTGCTGAGGCAGGCAATTCATGTCCATCTGTACTTTTGTCTGTACTTAGAAATACACTTTACATGCGAATTGTCAGTTCTTGTTGATGACTCTGCTCTCATAACATGGACTTGATTCCAGATTCTACATTAATGTCCTCTAATGAGAGAACTCTAGCTAATAACAAATAACTAACCAATATTGGATACTGAGCTAGATTAATGAATGATAAGAATGAGTGAAAAAGAAAGTGTAGTGTGATAGAACTTACCAAAAAAATAACACAGACGTATATGAAATGGATCTCAGTCACTCACAAAAGAAAATTATAATGCAAATCAAGAACATTATAGCACTAATATGATTTGTGATGTATTTGTTAATGGACACTGTACCACAACAGATCTGCCATGAAACAGCTCATGCAGAGAAAGAATTTGTGACACGCAATGAATAATCATGCAATGAATAATCATGCAATGAATATTGTAATGAAGTGTTTGAATGAAATTAATCTAATTATGTGCTGCTGTTTCTTAGTAGTTTATAAATGTCATGAAAAATGAAAGGGAGAGAAAACTGTAATGAATTTCAATAGCATACTAGACTCAATCTTATGGGTAGGAAATAGTGATTGTGGTATCAAACAAAGTGAAGATGTCACTATTATTAATTGTTTGTGCTGTTCTCAAGAGTTCTGCCTGGAACATTTTGTAATAGGACCTCATTATCACTTATGAATTCTATTGTATGATGCAGCAAAATACACCAGTATAGAAATGCCATTTTACTGCAGAAACATGCTAAAATTTTGGGTGAGGAAGGTGAAATGAGGATCAAGGCAGCTGGTTCCCCAATTTTCTGTCAGTCTTTTGAAGAGGGACATATTTGCCTTTTTGTGTTCCTACAGGAGCATTTTTGAGCTGGTAATAAAATGACTGTATTTTCATCTCAGTTTGACCATTTTTGTTCAACATAACCAGTTACAATCATATTTGTTTTGTAACAGTTTCCACACACAATGATGTATTACTTCACTCTGCCAAGACATCCTTTAACCCTGTGAGCTACGTAGAAATTAATGCTCCAAAATATTGGAAGGCATAATGTAAGTTTAATGTAACCCTTTTCCTTCCTGTAGAATGAGATACAGTTCAGAAGAGTCCCTGTTTGGTTATGCCAGGGGCAATTCAGAATCAGTTCATTCTGAAGTTTGTTTCTGCTATTCTATCATCATACAATTTCTCTCTCCATTGTGAAGAGATTATAATGAGTACCACTTTTATTTTAAGAATTTTAAGGAATTTGTGCATTTAAAAATATTTTTTGTTGTTGTTTGCACATTATGGCAGTCACACATAACTCTTGAACTCACACAAAGCTTTAACCTGTCATGGACATGTCATCCCTCCTCCCCATTAAAACTACCTTTCTGTAATTATTTCTACACAGATATAGAAAATTTTGTAATTTGTAAGGTAGGTTTAATAAATATGAAGCATTATTGAAAAATATTACTTAAATTAGCTACAAGGATGAAGGATATTGCAAAAAGAAATGAAAAGTATCATTGTAGTAAATAAAATTACAAGTTGCACAAATTTATCAAAAGAATTTAAAGTAAAATCATATTTTGTCTCATATTGTTTGTGATAGCTACAGTACTTTGATTTCCTCATGATGTATAATAAGCAATAAATTTTATTTGTTCCTATTATGAAGATATGCTAAAAAGTAACACATCCAAATTTTTATGTGAAAAGTCTTACAGCTTTTTTAAAAAAAAAACATTATTAACATTCTTCATGTTTACAAATTTTATTTCTCAACATGATTTCCTGGTGACAAACACATTTTCTCCCAGCAAGAGACCAGTTTGCTAATACCATCACTGTAGAATTCTGTTGATGGAGCCACAACCTCACTTCTGCTTGCACCATGTAATCATTATTAAAGTCCTTGAAGGTGTTCTTTAAGTTTTGAAAACAGATGAAAATCAGATGGGGCCATATTAGGACTGTGTGGAGGATGATTTATGACAGTCTACCCAAGGTGCTGGATTGTTGCAGATGTCACAGCATTCTTTGTGTGATTCAACACTGTCACGCTGAAGAAGAGGGTGCTCCACGTGTGGACAAACTCTTCAAATTCTAAACTCAATTACAGTATACTCTTTCTCATGCAATGATATAGCTATGTTGCACACTGTCATGTTACACTCACTCACCAATTTGGAGCTCTCTAGCAGCAGAGTGCTGCAAATATGTAGATATGAAGAATAAAGATGTAGAATGTTAATAAAAGGTTTTTATTTTAAAATCTTTAAGCGTTTTCACATAGCATTACTTTCCAGCATGTTCTCATGAATTATTAACAGTGCATGAATCATTAAAAGGAAATAAAAGAAAAAGGGTTATAATTTAGTGTTGAGAACACATTACTCTTCAAGAATTTCATTGTTATTATAATTTTACTTTCAGGTGCGACCAACTTTTCGAAACAGGGTCAAGCTTGCAGAAGACGAATGCACATAAGAACAAATCAGGAAGAAGACAAGACAGAAAGGGAGAGCAGCTTCTCATATCTCACATGCCCAAACTGCAGTAGGAATGGCCACTCTCAAGTGGGACTTTTCAGTCACAACAGACATTGCAGACTCTGAATCAAGCATGCACACCATCATCCTTTGAGAATGGATGGATGCCAAGGACAAGGTCATTCCATTTACTTGCTCTGAGCGCAGAAAACTCATTGATAATGTTGTTGAACTAAAATTTTGTGGTTGTGTTGTATTCTGTTGACAAGATAGCTGAATTTGACAGTCTGCTTCTCCTATACTCAATCTGAAGTAGTTTAACATCTTTAATTTGCTGAAACTGCATTGAAACTGCCATAAATTTCCTCAAAGCTATTTTGATGTTTGGAAAAGCATCTTGAAACCTGTACTTCAGAAAAAAAGAAGAAGATGAAGAAGAATAAAAAGAAAACTTTAAATATCCCAATGGGAATCTGTGTTAGTGCTCTCATTTAAGCTTTTCTGACAAGAAATGAAACTGAGATAAATGGTGTGTTTTATGTAAGGTCTGTTTCCCATTTCATTCACTATTACATTAAATATTTTGAGGTAGTCTTGCTTAAACAGTTTCACTCCAGTCATCAGTTGGCAAAAAATCAGCAAAAACGATATTATTCACTTCAAAACTCAGTGGCCAACCTTTGAGATCCTCACTTGTTGGACATGAACAAGCTATGTAGGCAGCAGCTGTATGAAATATGTGCACTGTTGACACAACCCACGTCGTGGATGTTTAGTAGCAGTCATTTCTTTCTTTACTACTTGGACAAAATGAGACTACGATAATATCATGCATTTTCAGTCTCACGTGAACAGAAAGGCAGAAGGCAAGAACAAGGGGGGCAGGAGAACTCATGTGTAACTCATGTATATCATTTTTCTTTTTTCAGTCAGTTTTTGCACTCCCTCTATACTGGCACCAATGGTGGGTGCCGCTCTCGCCATGGCTTCGGTACAGCCCTGATACTTCCCACTCATTTTGAGCAATGTTTTTAACCATATCAGACTTTGCTGTTGCAACAGTTACTGTAAGTGTTACGGATGATATGACATCTGCATTGTATATCGCAGAGGCAGTAGCTGCAGAATTTGCTATGAACTTGAGAAAGATCCACATTCACTAAATAATTCTGAAGCATGAGATTCATATGGTACTCACAATGAGCATTTGACTGGGAATTCTTAGTGACAAAGTCTCCCTTATTCTTTGCAATTTTCTAGGTAAAGAATTTGTCTTTTTTACATAAAGCACTTGCATATAAAATGAAACATGAATAAACTAAAACTCAGATATCATGTGGAAGGTATGAGTGACTTTTCTGAAAATGTATATTTCCCGTGTCAAGTTATTCAAGTACAATCTAAATTCCCTAAAATTTTTAAAAATACTTTAAATTATATATCTTCAAGCAAAAAAATTTGTTATATAAAAAAAAACAACCCCCCCCCCCCAATCTCATAATCACGAATCTTGCTGAGGCAGGGTGGCTTGTGAGCTTCAGTGATACAGATAGCCATAACAAAGATGCAATCACAATGGAGGAATATCCGTGGGCATGCCAGATAAACTTGTGGATGCTGAACAGTGTCAGCTACCTTTATAGTAGTGGCAGCAGCAACAGTATGGATGAGTGACTGATCTGGCATTGTAATATCAGCCAACATGACCTTGTTATGTTGGTACTGCAAATGGCTGAAAGTGAGGAGAAACAAAAGCTGTAATTTTTCACAAGGGCCACGTAGCTCTACTGCATGGTTTAATGATGAAGACGTCCTATCAGGTAAAATACACCAGAGGTTAAATAGTCCACCATTCAGGTCTGGGCAGAAACTACTGAGGAAGATCTCAACTTCAGGAAAAACAAAACTTGTATTTTATGGGTGGGAGCTTGGATTGCTAGACCCCTCAATCAAGCAACTGGTCAGAGCATTTAAAAAGAGAACTACATAGGTTGCAGTTAAACATAATAGGAATTAGTAAATTGTGATAGTAGGAAGAATAAGACTTCTGATCAAATGAGTACAGTCTCATAAATAAAAATCAAATTGGGGTAGTGCAGTATTAGGCCTAAAAGTGAATAAGCAACAGGAACACTGGTAAGGTACTATGAACAGTATAGTGAATGCATTATTGTAGCCAAGATAGACATAAGGCCAAAATCCACCACAGTAGTACAAGTTTATAAGTCTACTGCCTCTGCAGATAACAATGAAATTAAGAGAATGTATGATGAGATAAAGGAAATTATTCAGATAATTAAGGGAAGACAAAAATTTAATTGCTGTGGGGATGTGAATTGATAACAAAGAGGAGGAAAACAATAGGAAAACTTGAACTGAGAGAAAGAAATGATAGGAGCAACTGCCTGGTAGAATTATGCCCAGAGCATAACAAAATCACTGCTAACACATGGTTTAAGAATGGTTTACAAATAAAGAAGGTTGTATAAGGGGAAGGGACCTGGAGACGCTGAAAGGTTTCAAATAGCTTACACAATACTAAGATAAAGATTTCGAAAAAAGATTATGAACTGCAAACATTTCTAAGGGTGATGTGGATTCTGTCCATAATTTATTGATTGTAAACTGCAAATTATAACTGAAGAAAGTGCAGAAAGGTAGAAAATTATGGACATGGAACATGAATAAACTGAAATAGCCAGAAGTTCTTGACAGTTGCAAAGGGAACAATAGGTAATGACTGACTGAAACATGGGAAATGAATACAAAAGATGATGAAGAAGTAGTTTTGGGAATGAAATAGTGAAGGCAGCAGAAGACCAAAAAGGCAAACAGACAACAAACATCTAAAAAGATAGACTGAGAGAAAGTGTAAAATGGCTAAACAGGTACGGGTAGAGGAGGAATGCAAGACTGTGTAAAGATGCATGGCTATGTGTACGATAGATGCTGCCTACAGGAAAATTAGAAACACCTGAAGAAAGGAGTAGCAGCTGTATGAACACAAACAGCTCAGATGGCAATCCAGTACCGAGAAAAGAAGGAAAGGCTGAAAGGTACAAGGAATAAATAGAGGGTCTATACAAGAGAAATGAACTTTAAAACAATGCCATAATAAGGAAAGAGGAAGTAACTGAAGATAACAGGGGATATATGATACTGAATGAAGAATTTGACAGAACACTGAAAGATGTAAGCTCCAAAAGTCTCCTGGAGTAGATAATATTCACTCAGAATAGCTGTGACTCTTGGGAGAGATGGCCATGACAAAACTAATCCACCTGGATGTGCAAGATAAATGAGACAGGCATAATTCCAATTCCCAAAAAAGGCAGATGTTGACAGATGTGAATATTAATTTACTATCAGTTTAAGAAGACATTGGTGCAAAACATTGACATCAACTGTTTACATACAAATTTAAAATCCAGTAGAAGCCAACCTCAGGGTAGATCAGTTTAGGTTCCAGAGAAATGTAGGAACAAGAGAGGTAATACTGACCTACAACTTATCTTAGAAGATAGCAAAATGTATACACAAATTGTACAGATACTAGACTGCAGTTACAAGAGTAAAAATGCATGAAAGGGAAGCAGTAGTTGAGAAGGAAGTATGACAGTGTTGTAGACTATCCCCATTGTTATTTGGTCTGTACACTGAGCAAGTGATAAAGGAAGCAAAGGATGAATTTGGAAGAGTGATTAAATTTCAGGGAAGAAATAAAGATTTTGATGTTTCCTGTTGACATACTAATACTGCTGGATGGCAAATGACTTGAAAGAGCATTTGAACAGAATAAATAATGTCATGAAAAAAGTTGTAAGATGAAAATCAACAAGAGTAGAACAATGGTATGGATTGTAGTCGAAGTAAATCAAATTATGCTGAGGGAATTAGATTAGGAAATGAGACACTAATAGTAGTAGATGAGTTTTGCTATTTTTGAAAGGCAGAAATTTGTTAGTATAGAATACAAATTTATATGTTAGAAGGTCTTTTTCAAAGGTATTTATCTGCTGATATCAGGTAGTGACTTTAAATTAAAATGTCCTCCTCCATATGGGTATTACATAATGTGTGAATGAGTACAGGCTGTGATGCAGGAATTATGACATTTGGAGGTTGGGAACCACCCATTAGTTGTGCATTGATAGTGACAGTGGTTAATGTGTCCACTCACAAAAACAGAAATCCAAGTTTAGATTCTGACACTGGCACAAACTTTCATTATCATCATTACCTCATACAGCTGATGGTTGTTTGTGTTTGCAACTGCGAATAAATTTTCATGTATTACACAATGGCTGTAATTGTCACAGTGCCTGTTCATTCAGACATGTGCACATGTCCAAAGGAACACTGCATCATTCTTTTTAACAACACAGGTACTGGAACACTGTATTTATCCGCCAATATCAGGTAGTGGATTTCAATTAAAATGTTCTACCCTGTACGGGAACTACATAATGTGTGTACAAATACAGGTTGTGATACAGGAACAACATACAGAAGTTTCTGTTTCGCTGTGAGTTGTGCACAGACAGCCAAAGTGGTGAAGGTGACTGCTCACGTAAAGTGGGAAAGTCAGGTACAATTCCTAGTCAAGCATAGATTTTCACTGTCATCGTTCCCTTACATAAATGATAGTTGTTCATATTCACTACTGTGAATGCAAAACAATAAAAAAATATCCAAAGCATGTAATTACTCTCTTGAAATATTTATCAGTATATCAGAGATAAGTATCCAATGAATCAGGTTTAGCTAAGAAGGGAAAGGTTCAGCTACACAGAATTACAAATGCTGACTCATATTATTCAGAATTTACTGGATGAACAATTGGAAAAAATTAGCAATGGAACATGGCAGATGACAAAATTTAATTATTTGCTAAAAATATTCTTTCAACATTATTAATCTTTGAATTCAGATTTCCTTTACAAAGGATCATGGACAAACACAGTAGAAACTAAGGGAAAGAGTTCCTAACATCCAGGATCAAAGTATTTTGCTCCAGGAGGAGAGAGCTGTTTTGGCTGCATAGGACTAACTTCAAGCAGAACATAAGATGCATAACAAGCTGTTTTGCAAAATTAACAATGTAGGAGAAGACAGATTGCTATTTTCCATAAAGAAGATATGTTCAGTTGCAGACAGGCACAATTAAAAGACATTTAAGCCTTCATCAGTAAAAGAGACACACACACCATTCATAAGGCATCTGTCTCTCTTTTACTGATGAAGGCCATGGCCAAAAGATTTATGTAAGTGTCTTTCAATTGTGCCTGTCTGCAACTTGACACATCTTCTTTATGGTAAGCAGCAATCTGTTTTTTCCTACATTGTTGATACTCCTACCTGGACTTTCAATTGTTTGTATTGCAAAATTCTTTGATGTGACGTCTAATAGGTAAAATTCTCGCACTACACACAAAAACTTCAAACTCCCAATATCAAAGCAACCATAATTTAGAGTATTATTAGGAACGGAAAGAAAAAATTTGCAAAGTCAAATGATATTCAACACTGATAACAATAGCAGTGAGACATATGATGTTAAATTCAAATCACTGGCAACAAAATTCAATGAATTCTTTTTAAGAAAATGTGAAAACAAAGGAAAAAACAGGGAACTGAAAGCACAGCCATTTGATATACTTATAAAGGCACTGCCCATGCTATCAGCAGACATGTCAAAGGTATCACAAAAATAATAAGGTCACTGGATGGAAAAAAACTCATCTTTATAATGGTATTTCAACCAAAGTACTCAATTCTTGGGCTTATTTGGTAGTTTCCCTTAAGTTAGCTTTGTAATCAGTCAATGGATCAAGATGTACTTCCTGAAAGACTGAAATATGCAGTAACAACAGATGTCCATAAAAGTAGAGGTAAGTGACCTCTAATTACACAGGGTGAAAAGTATTTAAACCAACAAACTTTGGGAGATTGTAGGGGACATCAAAACAAATATTTTTTCCCTAATGTCATTTTTTCCTACGAGGATTATTTAAACCTGTGGAGGCCGTATTATGCTCATCATTTGATATAGGCCGTATTACGATCTTCAGTAGTTAGAGGGCGTATTACGCTCTTCAGTTGTAGGCAACTGCTGTCCACCAGTCTAGTAGTGCATTGTCTCTGTTTACTAATGGAGCAATACACCTGGAGTGAGTACACTGATATGCTTGGTGCGTACTACATAACGCACCACAACGGACGAGCTGCGCAGCAGGTTTATCAATAACAATATCCTAATCACCGTATCCCGCATCATACGACCTTTGATGCTGTGTACCAATGTCTGCGTGAGAGCAGGTCATTTAGCAGATTACCTGGACAGGGATGCCGTCGCACGGTAAGAACGCTGCAATTTGAGGAAGCTGTCTTGCAGCATGTGGAGCGGGATCCTTCAATCAGCACTCGTGCAATTGCACGTCACATGGGGATGAATCAGACGAATGTAAGAACAGTCCTTCGAGAGCAGTTGTTATGTCCATTTCACTTACAGTGCGTCCACAACCTGGAACCAGTTGATTATCCACCCAGAGCACAGTTTTCGCAGTTGTCCCGGGAACAGTGCGAAATGCATCCTACATTTACATCCTCTGTGTTGTTTACCGATGAAGCAACGTTCGAGCGTGATGGAGTCTTCAACATGCACAATTCGCATGTTTGGAGTGAGGATAATCCACATGCCACAGTTACTGGCGCTCATCAAGTGCGGTTCTTCATTAATGCGTGTGTCAGTGTTGTTGGAGACTGTTTAATTGGGTCATATCTGCTACCTAGTTGTTGTCTCTTGGTCATAAAAAAATGGAAAAGTTTTTGTTGGTTTAATTAATTTGCCACGGGAGAAATCTTCCTTTACCGGTTTAAATACTCCTCATAGGAAAAAATGACATTAGGGAAAAATATTTGTTTTGATGTCCCCTACAACCTCCCAGAGTTTGTCAGTTTAAATACTTGTCACCCTGTAGAACCATTTCCCTCCCCATAATGATAAATACTTTTTGTGTAAAGGTTGCTTCTATCACAACACTGAATAACATTCTGACAATAATCATTTAATAACAGCTTAGTTTGGCTTCTGTACAAAACGAGCAATATGTGATCTCATAAACTCAGTTCTGTTAGAATTAAAGAAGGGAATAATACACAGGGGCATCTCAAATTTAGTGCTGCAGTGGCACTAGTGTCTGATTAAGTGTGGGGACTAACTTGAAAAATACTGTAAAGTATGTAGAATAGTACATATATTTGTAATTACGTGTATGTACCCTATTTTGGCTAATAAGAAATATGGACATAGACTTTCCAATTCATCTTTACACATAATTTCAAGAACTGTGCTTGGATAAATAGAGCAGGGCCACATGAAATGAGTTGTTGTTGTTGTGGTCTTCAGTCCTGAGATTGGTTTGATGCAGCTCTCCATGCTACTCTATCCTGTGCAAGCTTCTTCATGTGCCAGTGCTTGCAACCTATGTCCTTCTGAATCAACTTAGTGTATTCATATCTTGGTCTCCAATGCCCTCCAATGCTAAATTTGTGATCCCTTGATGCCTCAGAACATGTCCTACCAACTGGTCCCTTCTTCTTGTCAAGTTGTGCCACAAACTCCTCTTCTCCCCAATTCTATTCAATACCTTCTCATTAGTTATGTGATCTACAAATCTAATCTTCAGCATTCTTCTGAGGCACCGCATTTCAAAAGCTACTATTCTCTTCTTGTCCAAACTATTTATCGTCCATGTTTCACTTCCATACATGGCTACACTCCATACAAATACTTTCAGAAATGGCTTCCTCACACTTAAATCTATACTCGATGTTAACAAATTTCTCTTCTTCAGAAACGCTTTCCTTGCCATTGCCAGCCTACATTTTATATCCTCTCTACTTCGACCATCATCAGTTATTTTGTTCCCCAAATAGCAAAACTCCTTTACTACTTTAAGCGTCTCATTTCCTAATCTAATTCCCTCAGCATCACCCAACTTAGTTCGCCTACATTCCATTATCCTCATTTTGCTTATGTTGGTGTTCATCTTAGATCCTCCTTTCAAGACACTGTCCATTCCGTTCAACTGCTCTTCCAAGTCGTTAGGCTACAACCCTGTCTCACTCCCTTCCCAACCACTGCTTCCCTTTCATGCCCCTCGACTCTTATAACTGCCATCTGGTTTCTGTACAAATTGTAAATAGCCTTTCGCTCCCTGTATTTTACCCCTGCCACCTTTAGAATTTGAAAGAGAGTATTCCAGTCAACAAAGCTTTCTCTAAGTCTACAAATGCTAGAAACGTAGGTTTGTCTTTCTTTAATCTTTCTTCTAAGATAAGGTGTAAGGTTAGTACTGCCTCACGTAGGGTCAGTATTGCCTCATGTGTTCCAATATTTCCACGGAATCCAAACAGATCTTCCCTGAGGTTGGCTTCTACCAGTTTTTCCATTCATCTGTAAAGAATTCGTGTTGGTATTTTGCAGCCATGACTTATTAAACTGATAGTTCGGTAATTTTCACATCTGTCAACACCTGCTTTCTTTGGGATTGAAATTATTCTTCTTGAAGTCTGAGGGTATTTCACCTGTCTCATACATCTTGCTCACCAGATGGTAGAGTTTTGTCAGGACTGGCTCTCCCAAGGCCGTCAGTAGTTCCAATGGAATGTTGTCTACTCCCGGGGCCTTGTTTCGACTCAGGTCTTTCAGTGCTCTGTCAAACTCTTCACGCAGTATCGTATCTCCATTTCATCTTCATCTACGTCCTCTCCCATTTCCAAAATATTGTCCTCAAGTACACGCCCTTGTATAGACCCTCTATATACTCCTCCCACCTCTCTGCTTTTCCTTCTTTGCTTGGAACTGGGTTTCCATCTGAGCTCTTGATATTCATACAAGTGGTTCTCTTTTCTCCAAAGGTCTCTTTAATTTTCCTGAAGGCAGTATTTATCCCCTAGTGAGATAAGCCTCTACATCCTTACATTTATCCTCTAGCCATCCCTGCTTAGCCATTTTGCACTTGATGTCAATCTCATTTTTGAGACGTTTGTATTCCATTTTGGCTGCTTCATTTACTGCATTTTTATATTTTCTCCTTTCATCAATTAACTTCAATATATCTTCTCTTACCCAAGGATTTCTACAAGCCCTTATCTTTTTACCTACTTGATCCTCTACTGCCTTCACTACTTCATCCCTCAGAGCTACCCATTCTTCTTCTACTGTATTTCTTTCCCCCATTCCTGTCAATTGCTCCCTTATGCTCTCCCTGAAACTCTGTACAACCTCTGGTTTAGTCAGTTTGTCCAGGTCCCATCTCCTTAAATTCCCACCTTTTTGCAGTTTCTTCAGTTTTAATCTACAGTTCATAACCAATAGATTGTGGTCAGAGTCTACATCTGCCCCTGGAAATGTCTTACAGTTTAAAACCTGGTTCCTAAATCTCTGTCTTACCATTATATAATCTATCTGATACCTTCTAGTATCTCCAGGATTCTTCCATGTATACAACCTTCTTTTATGATTCTTGAACCCAGTGTCAGCTATGATTAAGTTATGCTCTGTGCAAAATTCTACCAGACAGCTTTCTATTTCATTTCTTACCCTCAATCCATATTCACCTACTATATTTCCTTCTCTCCCTTTTCCTACTCTCGAATTCCAGTCACCCATGACTATTAAATTTTCATCTCCCTTCACTACCTGAATAATTTATTTTATCTCATCATATATTTCATCAATTTCTTCATCATCTGCAGAGCTAGTTGGCATATAAACTTGTACTACTGTAGTCGACGTGGGATTCATGTCTATCTTGGCCACAATAATTTGTTCACTATGCTGTTTGTAGTAGCTTACCCTCACTCCTATTTTTTTATTCATTATTAAACCTACTCCTGCATTACCCATGAAAAGGGTAATGATACTGATTTATTGAAGATCTAGATTCCAATCAAAAGGATTTCTTGTATGTGGCTAAAAAGTACAAGAAGGTTTGTGTCTGTATGGGTAAAGGAAATAATGCTCAAGGCCAGCAACAAACTGGCAATAATTTGTCATGACTTCGGATCTAAAATTTTCCTGGCTAAAGAAGTATTTGATTGGTAGTACATTGTCAGTTTCTAAGAAAATACATGTAAATTGTAACACAATGGCTAGAGGTACCTATTCCGACAGAAATAGAGCAAATGCCATGGGAACTAGGATAGCAAGGAGACAGTGGTAGAAATGGGTGGTATGATGCACACAGAAACTGTAACTGGAATGATCAATGTAACCACTAAGATTGAATTCCTAAAAATAATGGCAATTACGAACTTTTGTAATATGTATGAAAGTAATAACATTTATGACAACACAGCAAATTTATAAAATCTCTTTCTACTGAATCATGCAGTTGCAAATGAAAGATATTAACACCAGAAGAAATAAAATATAAATTATTTATGATGATTAACACTGTAGTTATTTTTGCCACCCACTAGCTTAATATGTTGACATCAAATCATGAAAAAATCATGTCCTCTTTAAGCACTAAATATACCTGAAAAGTATAAGTTTTGTTAACATTAGTCATTAATATTTCTTTAAAGTAGGTTACATTTTATCTGTAGAATCCCTAACTGTTGCATAAAATTAATCAATCTAAGAAAAAAATAGTTGATAAAGACTACAAATGAAAAATATTGGCAAACTAAGATTTGTGTGTGAAAAACAAATTTGTCAGCACAGCATCTAAAAAATATTATTTTTAAGCACAAAATAGCATACTCAGTAGTAAATTCATCCTCTTCTTTCACCTTGTATTGAGTGAAAAACTAGTGCAAGTGATCAAGTATAGAAAAGGGCAATGTTGTTTCATTATCTGATCCAAAGTTTTTCAAGAGAAGACTAAGATTTAGCAGTATAAAGGGCTTACAAAACAAATCAATGTAAAAATTCTAAAATATAGTCAGGAAGAAAAAAGAAACATCAGAAAGGTAAAGGAAATAAAATTGGTTTGGAAAAGGGAAAGCTGATGAAGGAATTTTGATGAAGTGTGTACAGGTGAACTAGTGCCCAAACAAAAACTCATGAGTAAGACTGGCTAAATCAACAGGATCATCACTTTGATTCTTTTAACAATGACTGGGTTCTAATGCAGTATTGCACTTTCAAGAATGATACAGAATATAGTCAAATCTATTATTTCAATGATGTGCAGAATTAGTAGTAGTGAAACTGCTCACAAAAGTATATTTTCCCCTCCATTCATCCATTCTGTC
Organism: Schistocerca cancellata; assembly: GCF_023864275.1. NCBI lineage: Eukaryota > Metazoa > Arthropoda > Insecta > Orthoptera > Acrididae > Schistocerca > Schistocerca cancellata. Next base: position 534,112,909 of record NC_064630.1, on the reverse strand, counting down.
TGCAGGAGCTGCTCATGAAGTTCTTGCAGGTTTGTGTCACTCCTATCTTGCATGTTTTGTTTATTGATGCATACAGACAAATTAAAATGTGCCTCATAGCAGAACAACCCAAGGGCATTATGAGGCAGGTCTCCGATCAAGGCTTTACGTGCAAATTTATTTATTTATTTATTATTTCCAATTTTAACAAAATGTATGGTTTAACTGTGACCACCAGTTTGTACAGAGAACGCTTGGGGGGAGGGGAATTCAAGCTCACCACTTTCTCAACACTTTCTAGTGTCCTGGTGGTTCATGAAGGTCCTGGTTGTTTTTTTTTTTTTTTTTGTTTTTTTTTTTTGTTTTTTTTTCCCACACTATCAGTATCCATAAACATGGCCTTCCACATGTCAACCAATTTCAATCAGGAAGATGACCTGCAGGTAAAATATTAAGCTACTGTATGAATGCACACTGGGGTGCAATGAATGACTGAATGGCCTTGAAAAAGTAAGTCACTATGGCAAATGAGTGCTCCTTTCTCATCCACTGCATGACTGCTACTACACTTACCTTAAAAGCAAGTACTGAGTCTCACACTATTGAATGTGCTCAACCACATGCAACAATGAGTAACAGCTACTGTATGACATGGAGTTCAAATAAGGAAGTTCTCGCACTGCACCCTGTACATGTAAACAGAATATGTAAAAATACTAGGATGAGACAGGTGGTCAGCCATGGTGTTGATGAAGGAAACATTTACCTGAAACAATATAGGAAAATTATGGAAAACCTGTCAGGATAACCAGAAAGAGCTAACTCCATCCTCCTGGATATGAGGTCAGTGTCTTAACAACTGACTGCCTCTGGTCTCTGTTGTACATGTTCCTCAATTTAAACATCATTTGCACCATATATAACTTATAAAATAAAACATAGCTTTTTGCTTCATTGCTGCGCACTCTTAAGTACACTTGCTGGTGACTCTTGTACCAAGAACATGTTGCTGTGTCCACTGCACTAACTCCATCTTGAAGATGGTAGTAAACTTTAAGCCCTATGCATTTAAAATCTAAAAATATACTTTATTAATAACTGCTTCTATGTTTAATCTGCATAGCTTTGATCTGGAACTCAAAAAGACTTTGTTAGTATGCTGTGCTGCAATGTTTAACAACACAAAAACTGGAACTGCGGCATACTTTTTCTTTCAATCACAGCATATCTGTGTAGTGTCATTATGACAAAGATATGAACATACATGAGGACACAAAACATTAGTTACTGTTACAATGAAATTCTCATAAGCCACTTACACAATATGTTTGATGTGTGTACAATACATAACATACAAAGAGAGGTGCAGCTCACTGTAACTTGGCAGAGATGTCTTCCAGAATGTCTTAGGTCAAAGACAGAATGGGAAGACTGTTTTTATGATTTTGTACACAGAGGATCTATTCATTTGAAGTTGTATATCACGGAAAAAAGAGCTTGTTTGTTGTATAAACAGTCCCACTCATATTGTCCAAGATAATGCAGAGATTTCTAGAATTTACTCTTGAAAACTGAGCCTTACTTTTTAAAAGTTGTAGCATGTTAGTGTTGTAGATATTATATAATAATTTGATGTGCTGAGACAATAACTAATGTAAGACATGTGGCCTATGAGGCAAATGGCTCTTCAGTAAGCAACAACTGCTACAGCTATGTCAGTCTTACTTAATATGTCACAGTTCATGTTACACACTCAAGTGTTCTCTGATAACACCATCAATGATTTAAAGTTAGTTGTAATGTAGGTGGGCCCTTACATGAGACTTGTGTTGTATGAGTTGAGACTTGTGTAAGTTCAAAGCCACTAGTGACAACTACCAAGGGCCACGGAAAGGGATGACATTAAGCAGAAAATAACTGGACTTGAGTGGTCTCGGTTTATTTCTGCCAACCCACAGAGGAATATAATACTCATTCTCAAAAAGAAAACAAAAGCACAAATGGTTGTTAGAAAAGATTTGATTGAAGAGACTCCATATTTAATATTGTGCAGTTCCACAATAAGACACATTGCCCTGAATAATGAGACACCATTTTGCAACTACTGAGGCAATATTTTTCATTAGAAACCTCTTCGAACAACATGCAACAAAAGATAGATCGTTATGTTTGTACACATGCTCGGAAAACCAGTACCATGCTCATCGCATATCTGTCACAGTTCAGAGTGGTCTTGCTCCTAAATTGTCTGAGGGTCATTGTCAGATCATTAAATAGGTTAGGGACTGGTTTTCTGAGATGGCTGGAAGTGAGCTCCTTGAGTTGCAAATGACTCAGCTTGTACAGCATAGAGAATGTGTAGGTTGATGTTGAAAGTATATAAGAGATGACGCTCATAATTCTCCAGCGGATGCTCTCTTGGAATTTGTTTGCCATGCTTTGGAGACAAGGGTGCTGCATGGAGGCTATTGTGTAAAACTAGCGACATCAATCCAGTACTAGTTGTGTTACATAGTTTGCACTGTTGAGACCTAACAGAAACTGGAGCTTACAGTCGAAGCAAGTACTTTTAAGGTCATTGATATTAGCTAAAGGAATAGGTGCTACAGTAAAATTGTTTTAGTATTTACTTCATCTGATATGTTAACTTCACATTAGTGACTGAAGAAAAATATATTTTTGCACAAAATTAATGAACACTTTCACTTTCTCTTATGGTTATGATACCCGTGATCCATTCTTAACACCATGGGGACATGGGCTTATGCATGTGGACAAGTTGGGGTATTACAACATCACATTCAATTTTGTGCAGTTATATGTTTTTTCCTCATGCACCAGTACTACAATTATGAAAAAAATCTGTATTTTCAGTTTTCATCAACATAGCAGAAAGGAAAGATATAAAAATATGCACTGTTTAATCGTAGTATGGTTCACATACATTTTGGTTGGGACTATTCTTCTTCATGGCAACATAAAAATTAATCAGGAGGACTTACATAAAGTATACATGACACATTCCATGCTGTTAGTGATACACATTCATAATATAAGGGTTACCAAGAAAGTGGCTGCAATGTAGCAAGGATAAACTTTACACCAAACTTTATTTGAAAAATCCATGGTAGGCTGTGTATGATGATACTCAAATTAGTTTTGTTGATGGACAGCACAACACCATATATCAAGGAGGGCAAATCTAGATATGTGATGCACTGAAAGGATTCTTTCATTTTTGTAAAGCATTCATAACCATATTGGCTCATATCTCAGTTTGTCTTGTAGGCTGTATCAAACAGCTTGGGAATATAATTTTTACCTCGTGGAACAACTCACAGACAGTCAAGCAGCAATAAGTTTCTAGAGGTCATGTATTAACATTTATTTCTCTTCCATCTTGTAAAGGCAACCAATGAGGGCTAAATTAACTGGCTCAGCTCACCTAACACAAAACTCCATTTAATGTCACACTACCATCCAATATGACAGTGCATCATTTCCACATGCCAACTGTAATCCTGTATAGTACTTCAATTTCAATCCCTTGGCTTTTCATCTTTCACAATTTTTTTCAATTTCACAAATATCACATAGAGCACCTCAAAGACACTGTTGCTTCAAAATCATTCCAGCTTATAAGCAATCATTTCAAAATTACTATTCTGGCTGACCCATACATCAACAATGGTTTTTAGTAACAGCATAAATGTGCTACCAGTCCAAATGTATGCATGTAATTATTCCTCAACAGTGTTGTCATCACTTTTTTTACTATTCTTACAGAGTAACACAATAAAAATATACAAAAAATCCTTAGAATACTTTAAGTATAAAAATATAAATGATTATATATATGACTAGCAGCCTGCACTGATTAATTAAACAATAGTTTTAAAATCACACTGCAATCAAAAGATTGAAGTTTTTTGTTTCTTCTTACATTAACAGCTTTTCTGTGGACAGAGAAGATTCCAGTTACTTAACACACACACACACACACACACACACACACACACACACACACACACCAAGAAAAAAACTGTTTTACTAACAGATTAATATCTCTGTGACATAAATAAAATTAACGTTAGATTTTAACAACACCTAACATGGCATAAACAAACAACTTATGATACTGCCAAGGTTAATATTACACACAACTTTAATTGGTCAACTGCAGAAGGAGAATGTACAAGAGAAGGAAGCAGTCTCTATCCCACACATGTATTGCAATGGGGAGTGTGCAGAGAGAAGAATGCTTCTAATTTCAATAAATAACATGCCAGTGATGTTACACACACCATTTGTCTGTGATTATCACAATGCAACTGCACACAGTATCCTCTGATAGCGACCTGATGCAAAAAAACTTCCAATCCAAAGTCTCTCAACTTTCATCTGTTGGGAACTAGTGAGTACAGGAGCCAAAATAAAATGTGTGCATAGTAAACAGGTCAGCAATATTTTACATGCGTCTGAAACTTCTTCTCATGGTGAAATCTATGAAAGCCAATTCACACACACGTCAAGAAAATTCTGAGAGTGCAGAGGTTTCTCCTCCCTCCAAGGCAAATATTATATTCAAGTGTTTATAAGAAGAAATCATTATTGTTGAGCCTCAAATAGGTTTTGTTTGTGGAGAGGACAGAACTGTTTGTACAGCATGGATTAAAGTGATACTACATGATACATTTAATATATATACAAGCTAAGGACTCACACTCGGAAAATTGTGCTGTCTGAACATACTTAATGAAGCAACTCAAAGCTTCAGCCTACCACAGGCTTCTACCATTACCTTACAGAGGTTTGGAGAAAACTGAAGCAATTCAGAACTTTCAATCAGTCCATGGCACATGACTTCATATCATAACCAGTAGTGCCATTTACAAGGGCTGCCTGGAAAGTTCTCCACTCACCCATAAATTGCAGCACTACTTACATGATTTTTCCCCCCTTACACTGGTGCAAGTGTTGGAAGACGACACGTAAAACTGCACGTCATCCCAGGTAGCAGTCAACTGTAGGTAGTTGTTTCACGCAGTTGTAGTGCACATGGTGTTGGAAATGGTAAAAATCGAATATTGTACAGTGATTAAATTTTTTGTAAAATATGGTTTAACACTGACCAAAAGTCATTTGCAGCTTGTGAATGTGTATTGCAGGTCTTCTCCTTCAATTTTCACTGTGAAGAAATGGGCGGCCAAGATGATCCACATGAAGGATGACCAAAAAGTATAAGCACATCAGAAATCTCAACAAAGTGCACGACATGGTTTTGGAAAACCGGCATATAAAGGTGTGTGAAAGTGCACATATTCCAGGGATATCAAAGGAATGTGTTGGTCATATCTTGCACTAGGAACTAAATGTGAGAACCCTTTGGGCAAGATAGGTGCTGCATTTGCTCACTATGGCTCACTAAAACATTTATAAGACATATTCCAAAAAATGCTTGTTGTGTTTTAAGAGAAACAGAAGTGACTTTTTGCATAGATATGTGACAGTGGATGAAACATAGATTGATCACTACACACTTGAATCCAACAAACAGTCTATGCAGTGGATAAAGGCTGGTTCTTAAGTTCCAAAGAAGGCAAGGACAGTGCCTTCAGTGGAAAATATTATGGTTCAGTGTTTTGGGACGTGAAAGAATTTTTTTTTACTGACTAGCTAGTAAAAGGTAAAACCATAACTGGAGAATACTACTCTGCACAATGAAACTGGATGCAAGGATTCATGTAAACTGACCCAACTTGAAGAAGAAAAATTATCTAGCATCAGGGCAATTCTCCTGTCCATGAAAGTGTCTTTGCAGTGGGGAAATTGAGGGACTTACGCTATGAAGTGCTGAAACATCCATCCCATTTCCTAAACACTTTTCATCCAATCAAGAAGTCATGAAGCAAACAAAATGCTTTCGGCCCATTGTGGCTGTAGATGGGTACTTCGCATCCCTTCTGGAGGAACACTACAGAGAGGGGATAATGACACTGGAACACCACTGGATGAAATTTACTGATATTAGAGTAGATTAAGTTGAAAAATAAAGCTTCTATGGAAGCATGAATTGTTGTTTTCACTACCAGGTTGGGAACTTTACAGTTTGCCCTTGTAGATACACAAGTTTGAGTCCTATTCTGGTATGCTGTTTTAACTTGTCACACATAAATATTGCTCACAAGAGTAGAAAAATATTGTCTCCAGAATCTATTTTTCTTTGAAATACAGAAAATTATCGGCAGAAATACTGAAGACATGTACCTTTTTAAGTGAATGGCTGTTATCACTGTGGCGCACACTGTGTATGTTCTTTATGATGGCAACCTAATGTGCTCATATACTATGTTTGCCACCATGCCCCAGCTGTTCCCCTGAGAATTTTTTGTATATGATGCACGAGATAGGGAGATTACATAGAAAACTGAACAACACCTTTGATTTTTGTCAGAATCTTTTAAGAATAAAAATACTCTAGAAACCCTGAGGACAAATTGTGTATGCACCATAAAGCCTCCTGCTCTGAGTTGGTATGCTTCATTCTTAATTCAAGCACCATTAGTGCACCAGTCCCAGCCCTATGCTTCATTTGTGTTGCTGATTGACGAACAGACCTGCTGGCTGCGCCTATAGGTAATGCATTGTTTTTGTCTCTTATTTCTTTCTTCTCTTCCTTAACTATCCATAAAAGAACAAGTAGTACAATTGGCAATCACACAACTCATTTCATGGTACTTCAAGCAGGATTCCTTGACAATGATCAGACATAGAAGACTAGCAGTCTGAAGTCTCCTTACCATCATAGTTTTTCTACATTTCCTAAATATATTGCACTTTAGAGATTGTAACAGCGGAAATCAGTGTTACAAAATAAACATCAAACTAACAGAAAATACTGCACGACTGTCAACTTATAAATTATACACCTTATATATCTTCAAAACATTGCGCACAGTGAATAAGACAATGCAGGAACTGCTACTAAAACAGGAAATGTAAATGAAAGAGTAAGTGCTTTAATAGAAAGGGAAATTATGAGAAGAGTATGCTATATACAGGGTGTAAATTTTAAGTTGACAAACCAGAATAACTCGAAAAATAAACATCACAAGAAAAAATGTGTAGAATCCCAAGTAGATTATTTTCGAGGGGGACATCTGCTGGTGCTAAAATTAGCCCACCACCCCAGCCTCCTGGGGGTGGGGCAGGAGGCAACTTCAATGGTTACAGATAAATAAAAAATACTTATTTACTTCATAAATTTTGATTCGCTAAAACTAAAACTCTCCCTCGCTCCCCAAAGGGTGGGTCAACATTTGTAAAACCCTTAATTCCTTTCTCTCAAACATTTGTAAAACTCTTAATTCCTCTCCCACAAATCCCACCCTACGGGGAGAGAGGGAGAGTTTTAGTTTTAGCAAATCAAAATTTATGAAGTAAATACGTATTTTTTATTTATCCGTAACCATTTTCCATGCAAAAATGAGAATATGGATTTTCTTGAACTATAGCGCCAACTACCAAGACTCAAAACAAATATTTAAGATAAAATGTACATAGTTTTTTTATGTAGAATCTGATTCTGCAATAAAAAATGGGTGTTCCCATTTTAAATTTTAAAGTTGCCTCCCGCCCCACTCCCAGGGGGCTGGGGCGGTGGGCTAATTTTAGCAGCAGCAGATGTCCCTCTCAAAAATAATCAACTTTGGATTCTACACATTTTTTCATGTGAAGCTTATTTTCGAGTTATTCTGGTTTGTCAACTTAAAATTTACAGCCTGTAAATGACTGGCTTGAGATATTAAATTAATTCATTGTCCCTTGAAAAGATAAGCACATGGTAGTAGGGAAGGCAAATGGTCATCTTCGGTTCATTGGAAGAAATTTAGGGAAGTATAACTCATCAATAAAAGCATTGCTCAAGTGTTTTGGAACCCCAAAAGATTGGATTGAAACAATTCAGAGACAGGCTGTTAGACTTGTCACCAATAGGTTCAGTCATCACTCAAATATTATGGAGCTGCATCATGAACCAACATTTCAGCTGACTGCAAAACAATTCAGTTGCCACCAGTGTATGTTTCATGTAAGGACCATAAAGAGAAAATATAAGAAATTAGGTCTCAAATGGAAACATATAGAAGTCATTTTCCTCTTGCTCTATTTAGGACAGGAAAGGAAATGATTAGCAATTGTACAAGATACCCTCTACCATGTAGAGTATGGTGGATTGTGGTCTGTAAATGTAGATGATGACTACATACTCCCACAGAACAAATCTGAACAGTAATGTTCACCATAAAACATACACATTGTGATAGACAGCTACATGAACATAGGAGATGGGGAGGTATAATGCAGAATAAGGATGAATTTTCAAGTAAATTAGCTGCAGTGAGGAAAAAAAGACTCATCCTTATCAATTTATATTGAAATAAAGTTTGCATTCTATTTGTCAGTCACTGCTGCCAGCACAGCTATATTTAAAAATTGTTAAAATAAAGCACTATACAAAATACAATGTAGCTGTTCTGTTAAAATGGTAACTCATAAGAATACGTTAAAGGAAGTCTGAAGAATGGTCCTTATCTTCACCCATTGCTTACGTGGGATTTATAGATGCAATTCTTCTCCACTGATGCTCTCTGCATATTGCATGCCATTTTAATTATATGTTATATTCTGATACCATTCTTAAGATATTTCAAAGAAACAGTAGCAAAGTTTGAAAGACTGCTAATTCATTTACATTAATCTTTGCCTTATTTATTTACTTATCTGCAGCTTTAGTACAGCCTCAATTTTTTCATATGCTTACTCATTGTGTACACTGATGAGCAGTTGAGAAAATAATTTTTGAAGAGAGGCCTCCTGTCAGCACAGCAAACAGAATAATTCAACATGTTTCATGACTATGATGTCAGCAGACCTTATATTGGATGTTGGAAGGACAGTCAATTGCACAGTGTATGTGACATGCTTTATCAGCAAATTTGATCACAGTCAGATTGTGGATGCCTGATGCATGTGGGTCATGCAGTCACTGGACTTTCCACATGCCACCATGTGAAAGGTGTATTACTAATGCCTCGATTCTGGGAATACTGTCACTGCCGGTGTCACCTGCACTTAGAAATACATAGGTGACAGGACTTTCCGTTGACTATTTTGGTTTGTAGCAATGATCAGATAAACTACAATGTATCAATTCACTCACTAATTCACTGCTGGAATAACAGCTCAGCAGTCATACCATCTAAAACCATCTCCTTGCTATAAAGTACATAAACGACCACTGCATGTGGATCTCTCTCCACCAAGTCCAGAAGAAAACATGAGGAAATGTTATTGGACGAATGAGTTTCAGTACACATTTGTACATTCTGCCAAACATACATTGAAGCTACATGAGATAATGTCTTCCACTTGCCAACACGCAACATTTAAGTAGATAGTGGAGATATTTAAATGTGTGGGATGTTTGCGTTGGTTGAACTCGAGTTCCTGATATAACTTCCATCATCTCTAAATGGGGTGAATTATATGGGAATCTACTGTCCAATAACATGCATTCATTTCTTTGCCAACAGCACCCTAACAAGTGGCTTATCATCTGGAAGATAATGCACAATGCCATCAATCCCAAACTGTGTCCCAATGGTTTAAGGATCTCTTGATAAGCATAAGAGGGCTCATGAGGCTTTCACCTGACTTCAATCCCATTGACAACATCTGGCACACTATTGAGTGAAATGTGTAACTATATGAGTGCACGGTGTCTGTTCTTTTGGACATGTCCAAAAGAACAGACACCACGTGGAATCTGCAGCTGTGATACATATTATGTAAATTGAAGAATCTTTGGTGACAAGCAAAAATGTGTGCCGGTCCAGAATTCAAACTGCGATCAGCTGCTTACTAGGCAGTTACGTTAACAACTGCACCACTTTAACACAGTGTTTATCACAATTGCACAAACTAGCTTAGCATGCCTCTCAGCCAACCCACATTTCCACTGGGGGCCATCTATCCACAGTCCTCATCCATGTCCTCCAAGCTCGCTATTTTGAGATTTCTGCAGGAGATCCAACATAGTTGTATATCTGGACTGAAGGTAGTGGATTCATTCCCCACATATGTGAATCAATTATATGAATGCATGGTGTCTGTTTTTGGGACTTGCATAACTATGTCCGACCTCCTGTGGCAATTTCAAAGTAGCAAGCACGGAGAACATGGAAAGGGACTGCAGATAGGTGGTGCTAGGTGGGAATGTGGGTCGGCCAATAGGCATGCCAAAATAGTCAGAGCAATTATGGTAAACACTGTGCCCAGATCCCACAGTGGTTAACATGTTTGTCTAGTAAACAGGAGATCCCAGGTTCGAATCCCTGTCTGACACACATTTTCACTTGGCACCACTGATTCCGCATTAACTCTTGATGCAGCTGACAGCAATAGTTCTATCCCTTTCTTTTCTCACATTCCCCTCCCCACTTTCAATTTACATAATAATAAATTTGTAAAATTTGGACACTGAACAATCTCTGTGACTTACTGAAAGCAGTTGAACATTAATGGATCAGAACAGTACCCAAACACTTTCAGTGTCTTGTGGATTCTATGACTGGAACTGCTGTTATCATGAAGGAAAAAGAGGATGGTGAATGCTACTGTGTAGGTCTATTTAATTCACCTGACCATGAGTGTCTATGAATAAGAAATCAGATAAAAATAACAACTCCAGACACAAATTATGCATAGACTACTTTATGATTTAATGAAAGCTTTGCTCATAGTTAGCCAAATCATACTAATACGGAAAGAGGAGGTGGATGAGAGGGGGGAAGGGAAAGGGGATGAAGGAGGGGCGGGGGGAGAGAGACTGAGAGGGGGGGGGGAGAAGAAGAAGAAGAAGAAGAAGAAGAAGGGGAAAAAGGGAACATGGTCCACAGAATTTGAACTAAAGAATTTTCTTTTGTAATCTGATGGAGGAAAGCAGGAAAGCAATTTACAGGTTAATTGAAGTGTATCAAACTTTAAATACAACTGCTTATCATCCCTTATATGTACAAATGAACTATGATTTTCACAAACCCCTCCTTCAAGGATATGTACACATATTCAATATTATTTTTATGTGCTTTTTCTTGTAACATGCAATATCTATAATGTTTTACATAAATTTTTCACACACGGTAGTCATTACATTTTCAGATATCACAATTATTTAAAACACTTCTTTCTGCAGTCAGGACTGATAACCAATATTTATGCCTAAATCAAAATGAACTTCATAAACTAAATTTCATACCTAAAAAAGGAAAAAAAATATAAACACACAATAAAGGCTCAAGAGATTTTTTTTTGTAGGCCCCAGCCTGCTGGAAGACCTGTAAGGATGTGAAATGTATTAAAGTAAAAACATATTTGATAAATGACAGCTCTCCTTCTAGATACAGGAAATATCAAAAGAAAATACCTGTCAATAAGTTTCTTTTTGGCCAGAAATATTGTTTTCTGCTCTGCAAAACCTGATGGCCAAAACATTTTCAGCCTGGTCACAGTCACAAAGTAGTAAGTGAAGATTTATAGCCTCACAAATGCACTACTGTGGATTTGTTACTGTAATTCATTTTCCAGAATGCAACAGGCTGATAGATCGCAGGTCAGATGGAGCTAGGAATATCATTTGAATAGTGTATCAGTACCTCAAAAAATTTGGTACAGATTTTATCATTTGTATTTTACTTCATTGAGAAATATGTTACATGTATCTACACACTCCTCTACACATTAATTTTTATGTAAAACACATTTGTATAATTTGTGGAATAAGCTTGGCAATGGTAGCTACAAATAATATAAGAAATACATTAATTAAGTCATTGAAAAAATTAGAAATATTAAAAATTAGCATTTCTTTCTGAGAAAGGAATATGGTTTGTTGGTGAAAAGCAAAATAATGCATAGTGGAAACTACTCATACATTGCATTATATAATAAGAGCATAACAACACTTTCAAATAACAAGAAACTACAAAATGCTTTTCAGTAATGAACATAATACTTACTGCATCCAGAGTGCATAGAATTTTAATTTTTAGTGGATACTACAATATACATGGTGAAATTTTATGAAAAACCATATTAAACACTGAACTTCTTTAAATAATAATTCTTTTGCAGCACTATGGTCAAAAATATGGTTGATCTCTATTTGCTACCCTAGTGTCAGTGAACAAAAACCAATTAACATGGAAATGGCATATAAAACACATTTTAGTGTCTGCAAGAAATGTGAATGAAATTGAAAAGACAATCTGAAACATTTTGTAAGAATTATGTCCCTCATAAGTGATGATAAGAAGGTACCGTACACTCATACTTAAGTTCACAAAGAAACTGAAACTTTCCCAGATCTCTCCACACTTTAAAATAGATTCATCCCATGAAGTTGCTTTATAAAAAAAAACACAATGGGAAATAAGTTATGAGATGATATAACATCATTGAAACTTCTGATGAGACAAACTATATAAAACAAAAAAACTTGCTTAACATTACATACTGCATGGATTTGTTGTGGTTTAATATTCACTGTGCTTTTATGTTTCTCTGGCTCTTACCTTGCCATGTTCTGCCTGCTTCTCACATATCATTACATCACAGAACACAGATTCAATAGACTGATGACCTCAGCAGTTTTGTCCCTTAGAAGAATTCACACACACACGCAGATTTAACAGTTTACTTTAGCTACAGATGCACGCAAATGCATCTGCACAAAAACCTATTAGGCTCTAACGGGATGAAACATTTCTCCCCCAAAATAGCCTTAACTTTAATCTGTATGTGCAGAAAAAACATCACGATGATACAGCAAACTATCATGATTACATATTTTTTAACCAGTTTGCATTGTAATCACAAGGAACTAACAATTGTATATCTAAACAACATTTAAAGAGTCTGAAAAAAATTATAGATTATTTGTGGCTTAAGTAAATTAAGCCTATCAAGTGAGAAGAGATGCTACACTTAATTATGCAGCATTAGTGAATTCTTTCATAATACTTGACAGTATATCCTTCATGTACAGTTTACTGTAAATGAAGTTTATCTAAGGCAAGTAAGCTAAGCCACAATCATTTCCATGCACATCAACATGTACAAAATTGCTTTGCCAGAACCGAGTGCTGGAGCAGGTTCTTTTCAAAAGGCTTCCTCACTGCTAGTTAGGTGTTAGGTTGCTACTTTATGGGTGACACTAATAATTAAGTCATTTATGGCATATGATGGCTGCCATACAAGTAGTTAAGAGTGAGGAAAAAGGTAAGAATATATGACACAGATATGTTTATTTAAAGCTAATTTATATGAAGGTAAACTTGTACAGTGCTATTATTTTCTTTCTGCAGTGCATCAGTTAAATTTTGAAAATTATTGAGAAAACCAAGACCAATACACGACATTTAACGCCTGTAGGAAAGGGAATATGACTAAAAGGGCATGTCACTATGTGATTCCTTAAAGTTCATATACTCTCTGATAATGAAGCAGTCATTGCTCTTCGCAGTGACATTATAAACTGTCATTATTCTGGTCTTTGTTCCAAACACTGGCATAGTGATTACCTATTTTTTAAATATATTTCTGCATAGCATTGTTAGCTTTTGCAATTTCTAGCTAGCAATTTTTCAGTAGCATAACAAAGGCTGTCCGATTAAATCAATTAAACTACTCCCATAAAAGATTTTACATTATTAACTTAGGTAATGGTTAAACCATACTACAAATAAGAAGGGATAGTTAGAAATCTTGTTAGTAACTTTCAAGATCTCCCTTAATTTTGTACTCATTCATCATCTGCAGGCTGGTCCTATATATAATGTATTTTCTCCTTACTAAATCTTGTCTTGCAAACAGGTTTCACAAAAATTGGCCATGTGAAACACCCATCAAACAAAATCTATTTATCTAACTTCCTGCATCACAAAATGTTCACATTCCTAACATAAATCGTTAATACAATTGCCTACACTATTCACATCTTAAAATAACAAATTAGTGTCACTTGAGGGGTGGTATATCTGACCTATACCTGAGACAGTACAGCCATCTAGTCACACTAAAAGATGGAAGAGTTTGTTGGTTTGAACAACCTAGATATCTTTCTTCAAGATAAAATGTTTCTCAGTCACTAAAGAGATATTGCTTTCTGCTGCAATTGAGTTAATATTCTTTTTGAGATACTCAGGTTTCTGTTCTGTAAATTCTGAGTAGGGTGTGTGTAGTCCTTAGTTTTCAAAATCATCGTTCATCTCAGCAATGCAGCCATGTTGCAGACAGTAAACCTGTAAATGACAACATTATGAAAAGGACAATTGCTACTTGCCATACAGCAGAGATGCTGAGTCACAGATGGGCACAACAGAAAGGTTGTCAGACAAAGCTTTCAGCCAAACACAACTTCATCAGAATTAGACAACATACACACACACACACACACACACACACTTACACAAATGCAACTCACATATACAGCGTGTGTGTGAGTTGCATTTGCATTGAACAAAGTTTTTGACCAAACAGACCTTCATCAGAATTAGTGTGTACAAGGTGGTGCACAAAATGTGTTACATTTTGTTTTTTAATATAAACTTTGTTGTCAATACAATCTGAAACGAACATATACTACAATGAAGAGCCATCCATGGAGATTTGTTCTAACTCAGCACATGCTCAATATGTCCATCATTTCGTTTCCTAACTTCCTTCAAACAACCACTGAAGTTAGTGATTACCCTACGGCACATGTCTTCTGTAATTTCACTGCAAGCTTGAAGAATAAGTCTTCTGAACTCCATTAAATCATGTGGACATTTCGGGAAAATTTTTTCCTTTAGGTATCCCCAAAGAAAAAAGTCACATGAATTGAGGTCTGGACTATTGGGGGGCCAATTTTGTCCATCACTGAAGTGATCTGGAAACCTGAGTGAAATGATCCGCATGTTGAAATGCTCGTGTAAAACTCCAACACAGTGTTTGCAGTATGTGGCGTTGCTCCATCTTGCATGAACCACTGCATGTTGAAGGGCAAGGCAGTAGCAAGAAGCTGTGGAATGAAGTTATTGCAAAGCATGCTCAAATAATGCTCGCTGTTCACAGTGTCTTCAAAGAAAAAAAGTCCAATAAGTCTGTGACTGGAAATTGCTGCCCACGCTGTAATCCTCGGAGCATAATGTTGTCGTTCATGAAGCACTTGTGGGTTTTCAGTGGCCCAAAAGCACACATTTTGTTTGTTAACCACACCGTCTAAATGAAAATGCGTCTCGTCTGAAAACCAAACATTGTTAAGTTTCTTCCCTATCCTCCGCCCACTGAGCAAACAGTAGTCTCTGCTGCGTGTATTTTTCAGTGAGCTTCTGTGCACAGGTCATTTAGTATGGGTACATATGGAGGTCACTTTTAAGAATGTGTTGAATGGAGCATCTGGATATTCCCAGTTGCCTTTCTACATGATTTCCCGGGACTTCTCTGTACAGCAACTCGTACCGCTTCAATATTCTCTGGCGAACAAACAGGCTTAGGCCAAGGTCGCTTCGCTTCCAATACTGTTCCTTCCTGTACAAATTTATCATACAACCTGTGGATGGTCTTCTTGCAAGGGACCCATTGTGTGTAAATGCCTCTGAGTCACAACAAGGCTTTTCATTTCATGAAAAAGTAACACAATTGCCGATCGTTGCTGTGTCGTCAGTCTTCCATTGTCAGCTGTTGCTGCTTAGTAGTCTCTTAGTGGCAGTATCATGAATTACACGTCATTTTGTAACTCATTTGTTTTTCCAACCTCTGCTGGTACTGCTGTAGTGGTCCCAGTGGGATATCTAATGTGCGTTGGAAATTGTGAAAGAAACAATTGGTAACACATTTCGTGCACCACCCTGTATGTTGTCTAATTCTGAGGAAGGCCTGTTTGGCTGGATGCTTTTTTCAGCAGCCTTTTTGTTGTGACTATCTGTGAAACAGCATCTCCGCTATATGTGAGTAGCCACTACCTTTTTCATAATATTGTCATTATTTCATCCTCAATTTTCCATTGTCTGATTAAGCACTGTAAATGCAACTTATCATTTTAGTTGGAAGCCAATGAAAAAAGAAACTACATAATGTCACCATTCCCCATTACAAGGACTGTACCAATTAAAATCATTTTCCAGTTCATTTCTGGCATAAAATGTTTTCTTCATAGTCATACTAACACTTAATGGCAACTGAGCTTTAAGCAGTTTGAACTATTCTAAAGAAAACCATTCCCAAAAGAAAAAAATCATGTTCTTTGAGGGTGTAGCTGTCACACATAAGACAAATTTAATGATAGATTTATACAGGAAACCAATTTAAAGAGCCAAATGGAGAATATTTTTTATGGTTCTACTTACACACTGAGGAAGGTTTCCCCATTTTCCCAGGAACTTAAAAATGGTGAGCAATGGTACCGATCAGTGCCTTTGACTTTAGTCATTATTTGAGATGCAGGTACTATAACCATTTAATTGAAAGTAATAGATGCAGAAAAAATAGCCTCTTTGATCATAAATCAAAGTCTAATAAGATTTACCTGTTTTTTCAATTACTTTCACATTTTTCTGTTTCAGATTGCCTTTTCATTGCCTGATAATCAAAGTCTTACTCACATGATAATATGTCTTTAAAAGTCATGCTTCACAGTTCAGAAGCAATTATATTAATGTAATATGTTCAGTGTTTGGACCCAACTGCAAACTGTGATAACATTCACTAATGCCCTACAAATTATGAACAGTGGTGATAAATCTTTCACAATTAAAAGAAAGAATACACACAAAATTTCACTTATGGACAGAGCACTTCTGCATAATTTACCAAATCAGCCTGTCACTGAATAATTGTGTTAAATTTCCAATTTGAAACACATTACCAGAAAAGTCTGAAACTGAAATAATGGGAGTAAAACAGCAGAAACAAAATAATAGGGTAATTTCATTTCAGCCAAATATGAAAGAAAATTAATACCAAACATAAACATACAGCTCTGAAGAACAAATCATTTAAAATCCCCACTAAAAAAGGCACACACGATATATGATGTAAGTTGGAAGTAAAAATTGTATGAAGTAGCTTAATTCTAAATTGACATGTAGGCAACTGACCAGACAAATACTGGAAACAGAAGATAAGTTAGGTGCACACAAACACAAAGGGAGAAGAAGGTATGTGATAGTATGAAGAATTACTTAAAGACTAAATGGATTGTGAAAACAGATAAAGTGACAGATACACAAGATAAAGAAGAAAGTTTGTAACAAGGAGAGTAGGTGTCTACATCTACATGCATGTTCCCCAAACCACTATGAAGTGCATGGCAGATTATTCTTCCCATTGTGCCATATATTATGGTTCCTTTCATTCCTCTTGTGTATGGTGTTTGGAAAGAATAACTGTTTAACTGCTTCTATGCATGCTGTAATTAAACTAATCTTGTCCTCAGCATTCCTATGGGAGCAATATGCAGGGGGTGTAGAGTATGACTAGATTATTCAATTAATACTGGTTCTTGAACATTTGATTACACACTCCAGCACTTGCCTGGCAATATCCCTTTGTGCGGTGTGGTATCACCAATAGCATAATCAGCAAGTGCTATCATACAGCACAACTGATAGTGATGAATGTCCTGAAAAGGAACTGCAGCCGGCAGAACTACACTGCTGTGCATTCTGTGGAGACCAGTCACTCGCTGGATAACATCACATTGTGCAGACAGCCAATGAGCAAGCAGCCAGTCCTCTGTGCCAGTGGCAGCCTATCATGCAGAAAGAGTGTTCTCATGTTAATATAACCAGCACTGCTGGGACTCTACAGTCAGTCTACACTCTGCCCACAGTGAGGACAGTGAGTTCACAGAAGTCCACACTTGGAGTCCACACCAAGAAGCCACTGAGCTACCTCCTGTGGCAGTCATCAGTCAGTGGTACCACTGCCAGTACAGTGGATGTCTTCGAAGCCATCTCGGAATATAAAGTGGTGTATACAATCTTGCAAAAGGAGCAATCAGACTTGCACTATACGTCAGAATGCAGCCTTTGTTATTGGAAGCTACCTCTTCCAGGAAGAGATATTTGTGTTCAGCCTATACCAGGGTTCTATGTTCTGTTTGAGTGTTCTAATAAATACAGTAATGGTACCTGGACAGGAAAGCCCCTGGGCCTGATGGCATTCAAAACTGTGTCCTCCAGGAGTTCACATATAGAGCCGTAGGATACCCTACACACATAATGAATGCCATCCTAAAACACCAACACTTCCCTGACTTTTGGAAGGCGACTAAGGTCCTGATGTTCAGGAAGCCAGGGAAAGACTACTCCCTCCCACAAAATTACCGACCCATCAGTCTGCTGTGCTCACTCAGCAAGATTGTTGAGAAGGTAATATTAAAACGCATCACTAGGCACTGCATCGCCAATGACACACTAAGACTGGAGCAGTTCGGCTTTAGGGATCACCACTCAACAACACAACAACTCCTCCACATAGTCAAACATATAACACACAGCTACAACATGAACAAAGCCACAGGGACCATGTTCCTGAACACTGAAAAAGCTTTCAACCATCTCTGGCACAACAACCTTATACGCAAACTAAGCAAAGCTTGTTTCCCAAACGGACTCGTATGTCTCATACACTCATATCTCATGAACAGATGTTTCAACACTGACGTGCAGGGCAAACAATCAACACAACATGGTATCCAAGCTGGAGTTACCCCAGGGAAGCATCCTAGGGTCCATCTTGTTCAACCTGTACATTAACGACTTCCCAGCAACACAAAATCATCTACGTGGATGACACAGCCATCCTTGCACAAGATTGGAAACCATCGAAGATTAATTCAGGAATACAGATGGCACTAAGAACTGCCAAGCCTTGGTTGGAATGATGGCATATTAAAGTAAACATCGACAAGTGCGAAGCAGTTCTGTTTACATGTAGACCGAAACTACTGCGCAAACATCAACACAGTAACAGATAATACTACATACACACCCAATACGTTTCCGAGAGAAAGTCAGATATCTCGATGTCTGGCTGGACCAGAAACTTACATCGGGGGACCACATCGAATACATTGCCAAAAGAGCACATTTGAGGCTCAAACAACTCTACCCAATGGTCAACAGGGAAAGCACTCTGAATAGGAGGGTGTCGAAGACCATATACATGACACTGATTACACCTCTGATGACATATGCAGCTCCCATCTGGGGATATGCAGCTCCTACACAACTGTGTCACCTGCAGACAATATAGAACAAAGTGCTACGAATCATTAGCAATGCTCCACACTGCACACGCATCATGGATCTTCACAATGAATGCTGCCTTGAAACTACTAGCTAGTGCATTACCACCTATGGCAAGCCAACATACACCAAGAAGCAACAAATGTCAGCAAGCTCCTGCATATCAGCAACGTTGACTGGAAACTACCAGCTGCTATTAGAGCCGACCAACAGGCCACAGCAGGGAAACTGACAATCTCGCCCAATGATGCACAAACAAATCGCCAACATCACCCTACAATGTGCATCTGATATATGACCTATTGGACACAAAATGATGATAAACCTAACTGTTGCAGGTTGCTGACACTGATCGAGAGTTCAACACCAGCACCCAGCGGCAGCCACTGAGCAACAGCACTGCACAACGTCAAAGGTTTTGACATGCATGATACCCACTACTAACAAAGCCTACCTTGCATGACCTATCGCAGGCAGCAAGACATCCGCTACTGCTCTTACCACCCGATCTAATTATTGCAGAGGTTTTTTTCCACTTGGCTCTTGCCTTGGCCCTTTTTTTCCTCTGTGCTTCAAACTGCTACCCTTCGTTCGACTTTGACTCAATCTATCTCCAGATGAGCGCGTATTAATGGTTAACCTTAACCAGACGTACACAAAAATCACAGTACCCGCATCCTGTGACAACTCACTCTAGTGGAAACTAAACCTTATGCAGAGATGGCAGTAGACCTTCTGAGTTGGTCATCATACCAGTGTGGGCATGGGAGGGCTCCACCTCTACATAAATAAATAAAAAAGGGCTGTTTATTTGTGTATTTCTCCAACACTACACTGGTGCAGTTGTATTGTAGTGATGAGCTACTGGACAGATAAACACATCATAACAGTGCTGCAGCCAATTTTGATTTGAAACCTACACATTTTGCAACTCCTTGGTATTGTGGTATGAAGCTTCTGCTTCTCCTGCATTGCTCAGGCAGTGAACATTTTAGTTGACTCTTTTCCAGTGCATTGCATTGATCTGTGGCCATCTACATGACAGTAATTTGCTACTTGTTGGGCATTAGTTTTGTGTTCCATGCCATGGATCCTTATCATTTGTGTATTATTCCGAATGCCGAAATCAATGGACCTCTCTGTTCCCATGTTTACTCTGAACCAGTTCCTGCATACCAAGCTGGACAAGTTGGTAGCTGCTCAGGGTCAACTGCTGCACCATCTGAAGGACGAGTTGCAGCACAACTTAGACATTCAGTGTCCACCTCCATGTTTCCCCATTCGACCTGGAGTTGGGCAAGTGGACTGCTTGGATTGACACTCTGCTGCTTATGGACCTCATGGTGATGTGGCAAAGCATGCATTTTTCTTGTCAACTGCTGCTGCTCCTGTGTTTCAACTTGTAAAGTGACCTTTTCCAGATAAGCATCAGAGTCAATGCAGTTATACAGACATAATGCAACATCCAAACACATATTTTCAGGAAAACCTTACTGTGGCTGCAGCAATCCATAAGGTTTTTCATTCATATAAGAGATTACCTCCGTGCAAGGCCTAACCCATGATTGTCAGTTTATATGTGGAAATCTGAACTGCGCCAAGTCTTACGCAGGTTCCGTGGTCAGAGACATTTTACTTGTTTGTACCCCAGACTCATGGCTTTGGAACAACCTCATTCACTTGTGCAACTCCTCATTAACTAACTGTTTATCCAAGGTGCATGTTTTTGAACAAGCTCAAAGCCCTGCACAGACATTTCAATGCAATGATTCTGAGGTGTTTCAGATGACTTTTTAGTGTCCTGCTGTTAACAACTGTCATCAGCCAGATCATCAGTGCCAGCCACTTTGACCTTAGGCCAGACCCTTCCTACAGGTCTTCCACCAGCTACACACTGGGCTATGCCTCAGAACCTGGGCTCCACTCCATCTGACGGTCACTCACCACCATGGCCTTGGGCTGCTCACCACCATGGCCTTGGGCTACACCATGGAACAAGGACTTGCCACATGCCATTGTCACCTGTCACTGCCAGTCATCTTGCACTCAGTGATTCATCCACTACATCAGGCCATCTCATCCTTTCAGAATCTACAATGTCTCTTTTTCTACCTGCAGGTTCGTGAAGCTGATGTTTGTTTACACAAATTGTGCTGTACTGATCCTTCTGGTGTTTCAGACAACCCAATGTGTCTATGTGGCTCATCACCTCAGGCTTGGGGAAGTGATTCTTATATTGACAACCTCACAAATAGGCTGTTTCATATTCAATTATGAAATTCTAATGGTAATACTTGTTCTAATGTAAATTCTGCTACACATACTGTAGATAATGATAAAACTATTTGTTAAAATGTTAATTTTATTCCAAATAATATTCACTTGTTGCACTGAATTTTGTGAATTTGGACGTTGATGGACATTTTTTAAAATTTTCATACAGATACTGGATCTATTACAAATGTGAATACTGATGCTTTTATTGGTTCTCCATCTCTGGTTTCATTAGTTACTCCCAGTGTCTCATACAATAACCACAATGTGCCCCTTTGTGGTAATTGTCTTGTGCAATTAGTGTGCTGGCACAGTTTCTTGTTGTACGCTCATGAACACCAGTTAACATTTTGGAACCTTGATCTTTTCCAGCATCTGAGTTTCTGTGTCTATGATTTAAGTGACCACGTACAAATCTCAGATGTGGCAAATGGTGCCCTCCTTACTTGAATGGACTGGAGTCACTGACACCAGGGTATTAGCTCCCCTCTCATTCCAGGGGGCCCCTTTGGGATACAATCTGGATGGCCATTCTGGATGCTTCCACTAGCTACCTGTACATCATGTGGTGGGATAACCAACAGATGCCCCCCCCCCCCCACCCCAACTTACCTCCTCACCCAGATGCATCAGTGAATTTATGTGATGGATGGCCTTCCTTGCGCATTGTGTTGGGCTCCCAATGCTCACTTCATACTGCGGGAATCTCCCTCATCTGATGCAGCTGATTGGATATGCCTCCGCAGTGGCACCTTGGGGAGACCTCCATCTGCCACCAGCCCTGACAAAGGGTCCTAATGCTGCTGTTTTTTTGGGTGGACACCTCTTTTCCCTTCAGTTTGCCTACTACTTGCTCTTCTCCTGGGGCCACATCATCGCTGTGAGGGTCTCATGAGCTCAATGGGCTGCACCTTGCCTCCAGGTCTGCAATCTTCTGCTGCGATAATCCTGGTGCTCTCAGCAACCCTCCCCTTCTGTGCAGTGCTCTGTCTGAGTGATTACTGTCACACCAGTGTTGTGAGTAGATTGGTCCACCCATCTGCCCATGCATCATCTCCTTTGGTCCGTCCCTGTTTGAGAACCATTCTCACTTCCAGGAGCCATTGTCCCAACTTCCAACAGAGGAGAAAGGGATGTTCCATTGTTTGGCTGCCCAGAGGCAGCCACCTACTATGACATCAACCAACAACTGGGCACTTGACAGATGTCACCAGCTGCAGTTCCAGACATCACTAAAGTGTTTCGCTTCTGCTTCCATGAGGGAGAGGGATGTTACGTCCTCTTGAGCTCACTGGACAACATCCCTTTGTACGTCACACTATCGGTGGTTGCATAATCAGAAGGTGCAGCTATTCAGCAAGACCAATAGCGACAGTGACCTTAAGAGGGTACTGTAGCTAATAGAGCTACCTTTCCACACATTCAATGCATGCTTATCACTTGCCAGATAACATCATGTTCCATGGACAGCCAATGAGCAATCCACTTGTCATTTTGGCTGGTGGCAGCCAATTATGTGTACTGAGCACATTCATCCATGTGATAATATAACCATCCCTGCCTGGCCTCTACAGTCATTCTACTCTCAAACCACAGTGAGCTCACAGATGTCCACTGTTGGAGTTCATGGCAAGAAGCCAGCGAGCTACCTCATTTGTACTGACTAAAAGTGGAAGTCAGCAGTATGGAAAGATTTTGTAACTGTGACAATAACTTCATTTGTCATAGAGAACTAAAAAGTTCTGGCTAGGTGTAAGTCTGGCCTGAAATACATCATAATAGTTTGGATGATATCACAGCTCGACACCTTATGCATTCAGCAAAACTACCTACAAAGAACTCATAAAATTACTGGTTTACCAAGGATATTTCCTGAGTTCCACATTCGTGGTTCCAAGATTGGTCTGATAGGTCTACAAATTGTTAGAAAAAAATTAATAATTTGGATGGAAAAAGAGGTAGATGGGCATTCTAGAGACATGATGTTTAATAGTAGACATACAATGAATCTTTGGGTGATACAGATACATAAGAGAGTAGTGCCAATTTGGATCATCACAACTGGAAGTAGAAAAAGGTAAAGGAAATAGCAGATATTTTTTCTGTCAGTTTTTTTTTAATGTGTTCAGTAGGATAGTTAAATATTTAACACCTGGTTGGTGATCACAGCTTGGCATACCAGTATTTGTTTTGCAACACATACACCCATTTTTGCTTCCTCATTGGAGGGAAACTGGAAGTTCAAATGAGGTAATGTGAGAGTAGAATTCTTGTAAGATCCAATCGCATAAAAAGGTGGATTCCCAATCTAATATCACAGTCAACAAGAAAAGGAGTATGTCGAAAAAACAAGTGTTCATGGTCATTTACTGAGGCCTATTCAGTAAGTTCAATGAGAAAGCTGTAATACATAAAATTAGGTCTCATGATTCTGCTCTTTCAGAAAAATAAAATAATTTTTCCATATTATTGGTATGAGGAGAAAATTTATGTTTATAACAGAACCTCAAACACTAAGTTATGTCAGTCTGACTTAATGAAGGCTCATGTTCATAAGGTTATAATATTGGTTAATACCTTCAATCTGACTTGAGATGAACAGTGTGCTTAAAGTTATGTGACTTCTTTATTATCATTATATAGATTTTTCCTAATGTTGTATCTGATTTTTTCCATGTGATATTTCTGAAGATTCATTACCACTGATCACAGTAATTAACTTTATTTACCTTTAAAATTGTTGTTTAAATGTTTCTGAATTAAAGAATGTTCTATTAAATTGCTAATTAGACTTTTTGGGTCCAATATCTGACACACACTATGTATTTTTTTAGCACTGAATAAAAAACCAAATTTTTCTATACCAAGTTTGTATACCTTAAGTAATTTCTAAATTAATAAAAATATACAAATTTATTATTCACTTAACTATACTTTACCTGTGAAGTAGAGCCATCAGCATGGCTAACGGGCTTTAGTGGGTGAGAACAGGAGGTATTAACAGTTAGTGCAGAACAAATACACATACATGAACAATTGCTAAAATTGTGTGCCTTTCATACTAAAATGTGAAGGAAACTGAAACAGAAACACATTCACAAGTAGACTGGTCTCCAGCAGTTAAAATGATATTAATACCATGACATGAGGTGAGGTCATCCATAAAGAAAACCTAGATGCCTAATATGGAAATTCTTTGGCTCTTGAATCTCACATGGCATATATTTTAGACACAATGGCATTATTAGGTTTATGAAACTATTGGTGTTATCATACATTAATGCATGTAATTGTGTATGTTTTTTTTCAAATATGATGAAAGTTGATATATTTGGCATGTAAGTTCCATGTAAGATGTGTGTATACATATTTATTTATGGATGAACTCGCATATGTGAACTAATGCGAAAGTTTAGTTTTCTAAGTATAGTCAGTGTGTCTTTGAGAAAGAGAGAAAACATAAATTTCTTGTAAAACTGTACGTTTTCACTTAAGTAATGCTTGTTGTCTACAAATTCATGAAATCAGACAAGCAAAGTTTTAAATATCTTACATTATAGCACAGGTTAAAAACATCAAAAATTAGTCTGTTTTTGGTTTCATCTTAATCTTTACAGTGTAAATTCATGAGGAATTAGGGATCCTTGAATGCAGTAAAATTAAATATAGAAAAATGGGACCAAAGTAGAGCATGAAAGTGGAAACAGTTATTCTGAGACCACTGAAATCTTTTGAGAATGAAACAATGAGATATCTCAAGTAACTAAAGTTATTTCTGGTAGTGAATCAATTCAGGTGATTGAAAGAGGTGTATATAAATAATTAATTGTTATATTATGTGGAAATATTGTCAATACATACAATATTTCTAAACACAATAACATTTTACTACCACTACAATCATAATTTAAATTTCTTAAAACTGGTATCACATATAACATTTTATGACAGACAATGGAGATTAATAAGCACACAAATGTACACACTGCTGGCAAAAATTTGAGGATTGATCTCCCAAAAATTAAGCCCACCACAGACTTCAAGACTTAACCTCAGCCTTGTGTACAACTTTTTTTTTACCTTGTCTTCACAGCAAAAGGAACATTACTATACATGTACAAATTCCATCACAAAAATTTTAGACTTTAGTTAATGACGAGGTATGTATAAAGGTTGAAAATTGTTTTATTTTTTAATTGTTTTATACTATATGTTTTATTCTATAGTGTTTTTTTATGGTGCTTACTCTAAGAATTTGTTTGAAATTGCAAATCTGAAAGCCTTTAGCCTCTTGATAATACAGGTGTATACATTAATTAAAAATGGAGAGATCCACAAGCTAATTTGGGATAAATACTTTCTGTAAAGGAATAATGTACAATAACATCTTGTGTCTGATTAACACACACAAAGTATAAGGTTTTTGTGTTCTAGGATTGGTATAAGTGCTTGTATTAATTATGAACAAATTAGAACTTGTTTATACAGATTGTTTCAGTTTCCCTTTGAAGAGACTACAGGAACTATAGTCCTAAGTATTTCTTGTATTTATTTACCAATATGTACACCTTGGATAGCCTAACCTTGGTTATTGCTGAAGAATGTCTAATGCAGTGAACACAGGACATTGTCTCATGTGCACGCAGCTGCTACCAGCAATAGAGCAGGTCTCATTGGAGGTGGACAGGATGAGACATGCCTCAGAGCTGTTTGTCTTTCATGTCAACATACACTTACTAACAGTTCATTTTTATGAGTTTTAAAACCTGTTCTACCAATGAAGTCTTGTCTAAAAATATACAGAAACTTAAATCAGGTCAGTCACAATGTCCAATGGTGTGATATAAGAAATGAGCTGCCATATGCGAAACACACTCCTCAACATTCAAAATAAAGTGAAATCCTGCTCCATGGGTTACTATGAAGCCACACCAGATAATGAATAAATGAGATGCTTCACACAGAAGCATCAGATAAAATTCAGTACCTGAAGTTTGTATATAGGAGACGACAGAGCAAAGTAACGCAAAGCAAATGTGATCACAAAATCAGGCATGCCCATTCTATTATATGCAGCAAGTCAAATCCTGTTGCATAGCTTCAGGATCCAAATGGGGCAGAAATTGGTAGATCTGATGTACATGTACAGACACACAAATAATTATAACTTCAGGAAAATTGGTTGATTTATTCAAGAGAAAGAGCTTCACAAACTGAGAAAGTGAATAACACACTGCTTCTGCCCCCTACAAAAGCAGTTATTTCACTTGACATTAATTGGCAGAGTTATTGGATGTTCTTCTGAGAGATATCTTGTCAAATTCTGTCCAACTGATGGACTACATTGTCAAAATTGCATGCTGTTTGGAGGGTTCTCCCTGTAATGCTCCAAACACACTCAACTGGGGAGAGATCCAGGGACCTATATAGGATTTGGCCAACATGAATATAAGCACTAGAAAGTCTCACCATGTGTGGGTGGGCATTAGCTTGCTGAAATGTAAGACCAGGATGGCTTGCGATGAAGGGAAAAACAGGGCATAGAATATTGACAACATAGCACTGTGCTGTTAAGAGTGCTGCGGATAACAACCAAAGGGATCCTGTTACAAAATGAAATGGCACCCCACACTATCACTCCCGGTTGTCGAGCCATACGGAGAGTGACAGTCAGGTTGGTATCCTATTGCTATCCACGGCATCTCCAGACATGTCGATGCCGGTCATCAAGGCTCAATTCGAAGTGGATTGGGTTGTTTTGGGGGAAGAGACCAGACAGCGAGGTCATCGGCCTCATCGGATTAGGGAAGGAAGTCGGCCGTGCCCTTTCAAAGGAATCATCCCGGCATTTGCCTGGAGTGATTTAGGGAAATCACAGAAAACCTGAATCAGGATGGCCGGACGCAGGATTGAACTGTCATCCTTCTGAATGCGAGTCCAGTGAATTTGAAGTGGAATTCATCACTGAAGACAATTGTACCCCAGTCAATGAGAGTCTAGGCCAAATGTGCCCGAATCCCTGCAAACAGACTTCTTTATGTACAGAGGCCAATGGCAGTCAGTGCAAGGATCTTCTGTGAGCTGCCCATTAATGGTCCTTGTGATCACTGAAAAGCCATTTGCAATTGGGATTAATGATAGTGATGAACCTGGGGCTCTGAGTGCTCTCTGACAATTTCTTGGTTCTCACGTTCTGCTGTCCCTCTAGGTCGATGGTTCAAGATGCTTTGTTTGGCCGTTGTTCAACCATACCTCCCAAAATCCCTGAATTGTGTCATCACTCCTATTCAAGTGGAGGCTTGCCAATTACTTCACCGGCTTCTTTGAGCTCAACTACACATCCTCTCTCAAATGCTGACATCTACTTATATTGTTCATGTGCCTGTCTGTAAGGCATAGTTACTGTCCAACTGAACACACATAATGAAATTCACAATGACTTTATGTCCTGGTATTAACATGTCCCATGTTTACTGTCCTTGCCAACTGCATGGTGAAAATGTGCTCCAGCGTCACTCATTCATCCATAGGCCACTGAAGTATGCAGTTTTCCATGTTCTATTGATATCTGTACGAATATTAATTTGTTACCAATTTACATAACTCCTTCATGGTGCATTGTTTTGTGCCCCCCCCCCCCCCCCCCCCCTGTTCTTCTTCATAAGTAAATGTGTTACTTACACACACTATATAGAAATCAATTGCAAGACTCTTTTGTAGCAATATGTAATAATGGGATATGGAATGATCATAGGTATGATTAAGATTGGTGAAGAGACCATTTTGACAGACTTTATTTCACTACATTATTAATGGAAAAAAAACAGCTGAATTCCTCAACAGTGCAATACTTTGATACAACAGATATCTTAAAAACTGATATCAACGAGTGACGTCCACTTTTATCAAAACACCAGTCCAAAGAACATTACTTCTGCCATATCAAGCATGAATGTTGACCTTCATTCAGAATCACAGTGGGCAGAAAACCTGGAGCTTAAACTGAACCCAAAGAAGTCACAGGTTATCCTCCTACTGAAATGAAAGTTGATCCACAACATTTTCATGAAACAGTTCCTCCTATACTCCTTGATGATGTCCAATTGCCTTATTAAAAATTTAAAAAAAGCTATCTCAGTCTAGTTTTGAATGAGCAACTAACCCGGGATGATCTTATTATCAGATCATGTAGCAAACCTCTCTCTTGATGACATGCAATCCAAAAATTTAGAAAAATATTTCTGCCTAAGTAAGACAATAACTAGTTGAGACAGTAGTACTATTACATATTTACTACTGTTGATGTAGTTCAATATGGCACAAATAGTGAAAACTCAAGACCACTTGAGATAGCCTTGAATGACTTTATAAGATATATACATGTCAGTCCTTCACAAACTCATTTACATTGGATGTAACTGGATGTGATCTTCACATGCTCTATTTTGTACATCAGGTTCTTAGTCATTCGACTCATTAACACCTCACCTAAGAAATCAAATACCTATCATTATTTCATAGCTGCAAATGAAGATCTGAAACATCCAGCACCTTGGTCATGCCTACACATAATGGTAAATATTTATCCATCTCCCTTTCCATTTCAGTCACACAACTCTACAACAAATTAACCAGTAACCAATGTATCATTCAATACCATTCTGTATTTAAAAGGCGATTAAATCTTCATCTATTACAACTGGTGAGGAATCCCTTTCAGTACATTCCAACTGTTTCACAGTGAACCATTGTTCATGTTTCATTGTCAACACTATACATCTTCTCTCAAGCCTAGCTATTTCTATTTTATTTTTTCATGTCAACTGCTACCCTTGCTCCATTATTTCCCTATATTTCCCAGTCCAGTAACCTTCTTCTCCAGATTTCATTCTTTATGTACTGCTGTCATGCATTTCTGTTAGTGTGCCACTACTCACTTTAACAAGAATGTAATGAGGAAATTACTTATTACAATTTTAATAAACCATACATTCATTACTGTGTCAATTATAATTGTGTACTGCTCAAGTATTGTGTACACTGTAATGTTAACTAACAAAAGACATTGGTGAGATGCAAAAGAGGGCCTGAAGGTGCTAGTCTTGGCACATGAAATAAATGCATACATAAATAAGTACTGTAATGAATCAGACAGTGATTGTAACCACAGTAACATGTTCTGGGCACATACCACTGCAGTTAATGACCAATGACAAAAGAGTACCCTAAGCCAAAAGCTGCATCACCACTCTGACATGGCAACAATCAGATCCATGATCAAAGAATGCAGCAGTGCTACCACATCCACATAATCAAACAGCAGAATTTATAGCTCCCTGGGGCCAGCCAGTCAGCATTACACAGCTGACCTACATTATGATGCTCACCTGTGTTGGACACTGCTGTAAAGAGAATGATGCACCTATGACAGTTGCCAGCACTGTCACCAAGCCTTGAACCCTTGACTACTGCCTGACTGCCAAATCTCTTGGCAGCCCTGCAATTTGCACCCATGCGGATCAACTCAGCAGGAACCAAACGCCTCCCCATGTTCCGAGGCTTGAACCAAAGTCCCACCAGCCCTATGCCGCTGAAGTCTAATGCAGCCAGTGATAGCTATCGATCATCCAGTGTGGAGTTTGGAGCACTGGATCACCCTACTGTCACTTGACCATCTTCACTGGGATGACAGCAATTTCCAGCATCAGCTCTGTTATAGACTCAGTAACGCAAGACATGCAAACAGCTTGATGCAGCATCAGTGAACACTTGATATAAATAATATACAATAAAGGGTATTTGTATTCATGGACTGCCTTTTTCATCTGCACCCATATTCATCTCCAGTGTAGAATCCCTTGCCCTCTACAAGCCTTCCTGACACCCCATCACAAGACTTTAGGTTTAAAATATTTACATACAATATACAAACCCCATAAAAAGTGTTATGAACAGTTTGGAGAAGATTCACTAACAATTAAACAAATATGGGATTAGTAATTAGAAAAAAATAAATAAAACTGTTAGTTTCTGGAAAACATTGGTTATCATAAGGAAAGAGAAGGGTCTCACAAGTAATTAAACCTGATAGAGTTTTAAGCAAAGAAGACAGCACAATAAGCTGGACATCTTACTGTTAGCCAAACTTCTGGAGTTAGCACAAATCATGTGTTTATTTTTTATTTATTTATTTATTTTTTACACCTGCACCAACAATTGTAAAGCAGCAGCTATAACTTAAATAGCTGCACAGTTAAAACTTAATCCTTAATCAATGGATTAGTTTTCTGTTTGTTAGTTTGTTTGAGAATATTTCAAAGAAAGACATCATTTCCTTTAGACAGTTAGTTGAAATGAGTACTTTGCTATGCACTGCTCCTGACTTTCAATATTTGCTCCTTTTCAAGAGCCCAGATGGATAATCACACAACATCCTTGTAAATATGTGACAAATATCACATGTCAAGCACAGGAATGCATAGCATGGTAGTCAAGGTATACAAACTTGGAATAAGTACCCAGAAATCAAGCATACACAACTGATTGTACTCCAGTGGCATATATTAACAAGTATATGCAGGAAAGTTTAAAACAATTATGGGAACAGCACCAAGCTGTAACCTACACCACAAGAACAACACCAAGCTCTAACCTACAGCCAACAAATAATTCCACTGTGAGGTCAAGTAGCCTTCCAGAAGTGTTAACATAATTTCTTTCAGATGCTTTTTTTTAATTTGAGTTACAAAACAAAGAACAAATATATCTTGTATCTAGTTCAATTCCTTCAATTATTTGGACAGTAATTACAAGCAGCTGACTGTGCATAAAACTTCACTGTTCACCCAACAGATTAAAAGTATTAGAAATAATTCCACCTATTAAATTCAGTCAGTGGGCAGCCCCAGAGGTCACCATCAACAAATTGAACTATAAGATTATACAATGATTTGAAAGCTGCAGTAAATGCTCAGTCACTTATACTCATACATTCACATCCAACGCAGTGGCAGAAGGAATTGGAGCTAAACTGGTGGATGGTGAGATTTTTTTCAAAAAATTGATTTGGCTGACATTTACTTCCAACAAGATTTTGTGACATATGTCATTTGTACAGAACAAATATAACAGGTTACAATTTTGATCTCCCCGTCTTATTTTGGAGATACTCAGAGCAGCTAATTCAAGGCATTACATAGTGTGCACATTATGTTGATGATATCATTACAATAGGATCAGAGCGAGAACAGCATTTAACAAATCTAGCAATGCTCTTCAAGCAACACTGATGACCTTCAATGTAAATTAGATAAATATAGTTTCCTTCATGCAAACGTGTAACACCTAAACCACATACATGGTGACAATTATTGAACCATATGAAATACAATCATCATAACTTCTGAACAGTTTGCGTTAGGACATTCAAACTGCACAGTTCACTGCGGGGCATCATGGAAAGTAGCGTGTGCATGTGCATGCATCTTGTTGTTATCGGCCATTTGCACATGAAAAGTCATGGTGCAGCTTGCCTGAGCATATAACACTTGTGGAGGTCTACTAAGTGAGCAATAACAGCCCAACTGGGGTTCAAAGGAAGTTTGTGACCAATTTCAAGCTGAAGACAACCAGTCCAAGTGCACTAATAACCAAGAATTTGATACGCAAGTTTGAGAGAATGGGTAGTATTCATGAAGACAGTGTTGGCAATGTTGGTCATACAAAAAGGGTGAAAACGCCTGAAAACATCAATAAGACAAATGCTGTGTTTCAAACCAGCCCCAGGAAAATGATCAGATGTGCTGCACAAAAGGTGGGAATCAACTGGGAGACACTATGACAAATTGTTGTTGAAAACCTGCAACACTTCCCATACAAAATTCAAACCCATTAGCCATTAAGCCCCAGGGCCATGGAGCAGTGGTTGTGTTTCACCAACACTATTGTCCACAGAATTGATTAACAGGACTTTGACGTGAATATGGTTTGGTTTAGTGGTGAAGCCCACTTTCATTTGGATGGGTTTATCAATAGGCAAAACTGACGCATTTGGGGGACTGAAAATGCACATTTCATGATCAAGAAGTCTCTGCATCCTCAACAGGTGACTGTGTGGTTTGCACTGTCCAGTTGCGGAATAATCAGTGTGATATTCCTTGATGGCATGCTGATTACCAATGCTATGTGAAGATTTTAGAAAATAATTTCATCCCAGTTATCCAAACTGACACTGATTTTGACAAGATGTGGTTCATGCAAGACAGAGCTTGACCCAGCTGAAGCAGGAGAGTGTTTGATGTCCTGGAGGAGCACTCTGGGGACTGCATTCTGGTTCTGGGGAACCCAGAGGCCACTAGCATGGGCTTCAATTGGCTGCCGTATTTTCCAGATCTGAACACATGGGACTCCTTTTTGTGGGCCTACATTAAAGATAAGGTGTACAGAAATACCCCAAAACCATTACTGAGCTGCAAACAGCCATTCAAGAGGTCACCAGAACCATTGATGTTCTGACACTTCAGCGGGTCATGCAGAATTTCTCTATTTGTCTGCTCCACATCATCGCCAATGATGACATGTATATCAAACATGTCATAACCTACATCCGAATATCTATGGTGATGTTTACATGTTGAATAAAGTTTGTTCATGCCCTAGTTTGAACCAGTTTACATTTTTTCTTATAGTTCAAGAATTGTCAGCCTGCACTAAGAAAAAGGAGATTCCTCTCTATGTCTGCACACAGCCTATAGTTCATATACTGCCTCCAAAAAACTATCAAAGAACAAAAATAATTTCTGGAAAAATGAATTATTATGCACATTTCTCCTGCAAAACAGTTTATATTGCAAACATACAAACAAGATAAAGGGAAAAAATCATCTTTTTTTCACTGGTAGCCTGAAAGGTTTTCTTGCATTTAAAGCAGTAACTCATGTCCAACCATTATCAAAACCACTCGAATCCTCTGGGTAAAAAGGTCAAATTCACTAATGATGCCACCCAGCGTAGTACTGGTGGTCTTATTGCAGAAAAAAAAACAAGCAGCTGGAACAGCAAATTGTCTTCGCATCTAAAATACACTGCTCAACCAGAACATTATGACATTCTACCTAATAGCTGGTATGTCCACCTTTGTCACGGATAACAGTGACAACCCTTCATGACATGGAAGCAGTGGGGCCTTGGTTGGTTGCTGGAGGGAGTTGGCACTGCATCTACACACACCACGTTGAATCACATCCCAGATGTTTTCAACCAGGTTCTGATCTGGCAAGGTGGGGGACCAGCACATCAATTGGAACTCACCACTGTGTTCCTCAAACAACTCCATCACATTCCCGGCCGCATGACATGGCACATTATCATGTTTAAAAATGCCAATGCCATTGGGAAATATGATTGTCATGAAGGGGTGTCCACAGTCTGCAACCACTGTAACATAGTCCTTGGCCATGCAAGAGCTCCACTGGACCCATGGATGCCCACTTGTATGTTCCCCAGAGCATAATAGAGCCACCAGCAGGTGGTCTCCATCCCACCGTAGAGGTGCCATGGACCCATTCCCCTGAAAGATGACAGATTCATGCCCTCCCATTGGCATGATGAAGATGGTATCAGGATTCATCAGACCATGCCACTGCACCAACATCCAGTGACAATGGCCACATGCCCAATTCAGTCATAGTTGCTGATGTCATGGTGTTAACACTGGCAGATGCGTGGGTCATTGTCTGCAGAGGCCCTTTGTTAGAAGTGTTCAGTGCACTGTGTGTTGAGACACACTTGTACTCAGTCCAGCACGAAAGCCTAATGTTAGTTCCACCACAGTTCACCGCCTTCCTGTTTTACCGGTCTGCCCAGCCTATTACGTCCAACATCTGTAATGAGGGGTGGCCAGCCAATCCCACAAGGTCTGGATGTGGTTACACCTCGGTTTTGCCATGTACTGAAGACATTCACCACAGAACTCAACGCACTAAAGACATTCACCACAGTACTTCACATACTGAAGACATACCACAGAACTCCACAAACACCCACATGTCATGCAGTTTCTGAAATGCTCATGGTGAGTGTCTGGTCCATCACAATCCCCTTTTGGCCAAACTCTCACAGATCATGGATCTTCCCCAGTCTACGCACAAACAGCATGCTCACTGATACCACGTGCACCATGCATGTGACTGACTATCTGTCATTCCTCACCAGGTGATACTGCTATTGCCTGGATGGGTTTATAGAGACAGCAGGGATTGGCAGTCATAATGTTCTGCCTGATCAGTGCATTATCAGGAACTCAGCCAAACTATCTGCAGTTTGGAAAAGAAACTATAATTTTAATTTACATAGTCAGGAAGTACCATTTATATCTTCATCGTACCAAATTCTACCAGATTACTGATCAAAAGCTGCTGATTTCCTGATTCAGCTGCTTGTCATAGCTACAGGCAAAGACTATGCAATGGGTCTTACAATGTAGCAAACCATCACTACTCACTGTATGCCCACTGCTCAACATATCAATGGTGACATATTGAACTGGTTATCCATGGCCAACAATTATGAATTTGACAAACATTAGGCCACATGTTCCAAATTGATACTAATATCTTACATGTCCTGGATAAATTCCCAATAATAGACCACAAAGTTGCCTCAGCAACATAGCAAGAGCCACAACTTTAAAGGGAGCATTTTGCAGTCCTGAATGGGTGGTCAGAGCATTTACTCTGACAGGCTGGCCCACGTTTCTTGATATTCTTCTTATTAAGTGAATGCATGATGTCTCTTCTTTCAGTCATGTCCAAAAATACAGACTCCACACGGAATCTGCAGCTGCTGTATATATTATGTAAGTTGAAGGAGGAGTGGGGAGAAATGAAAGGAAAGAGTAAGAACTACTGATGTTAGGTGCATCAGGACTTTATGTGGAATCAGTGGCAATCAGTGAAAATGTGTGCTGGATCAGGATAGGAACCCAGGATCTTCTGCTTACTAGGCAGTTGCATTAACCACTGTGCCATCCAGACAGAGAGTTCATCACAATTGTGTAGACTATACCAGCACGCCTACCAGTTGACCCACATTCCCACCTAGTGCCACCTATCCTCAGTCCTCGTCCATGTCCTCCATTTGAGCTACTTTGGAGGTCCAACGTAATTGTGGATCTGCACTGAAGGCAGTGGATTCATTGCCACTGAGCAGCTGGCCTCAATAGTTCCTTCCTTTTCTTTTTATTTCGTTTCCTTTGTCCCCTATCCACCTTTGATTTATATAACATATAACACAGTTGCAGACTCCTCAAGGTGTATGTCCAACCTTCAGTGTGGATGCACAATTGCATTCAACCTTCTGCGGTAATCTCAAAGTAGCGAGCATGGAGGATGGGGACAGGCACAGCAGGAAGATGGGGACAGGGACAGCAGATAGGTGATGCTAGGTGAGAATGTGGGTTGGCCAGGAGGCATGCCAGGATACTGTGAGCAACAGCAATAAACTTTGTGTTTGGATGGCACAGTGGTTGAACCAACTGCCTAGTTAGCAGAAGATTCTGGGTTTTGATTCTGCTCCAGCACACGTTTTTTCCACATAAAGTCCGGATGGCAGTTGACATCAATAGTTGCTCCCCTTTCCTTCCCCCCTCAACCTCCCTCCCCCTCTCTCCAACACTGATTTACATAATATTCTTTTCACTGCATCACAGGTTTAACTCATGAACAGCATCCCAAGCCTCACAACAGAAAGAAATACAAACATAAAAAAAATAAATACAAGAACAAAGAAAACAAACAATGGAAAATCCAGGATGGAATAATGACATTATTATGAAAAGGACAGATTGCTACTCACCATGTAGCAGAGATGTTCAGTTGCAGATAAGCACAACAAAAAGACTGTCGAACAAGTAAGTTTTTGGCCAAAAAGGTCTTCATTGGAATTAGACAAAACACACATAAAACACAGACATATATGCGCGTACGCATACACACACACACACACACACACACACACACACACACACACACACACAAACACACACACATCATGCAACTCAGGCACACATAACCACTCTCTCTGACTGCCGAGGCCCAACTACGAGCAGCAGCGCGTGATGAGGTAATGACAGTAAGGAGGAGGCTGGATTGAGGAGGAAGAGGGATAGGTGAGTAGGGGTGGAGGATGGTAAAGTACTGTTTGTGGGAGCATACAGGGATGAAGTGGCAGAATAAGGCAGCTAGGTGCAGTTGGGCGGTTAGATGGAAGCGGAGGGAGGGGGAGGGGGCAGTAGAAAAGTTGTGAAGTAAAATGAATGTGGGTGTTTTTATGGAACAGAGGCCTGTGTAGTGCTTAATGGGGATGGGAAGGGGATGGGTGGGTAAAGGACAATGACTAAAGAAGATCGAGGCCAGGAGGGTTATGGCAATGTACGATATATCACAGGGAGAGTTCCCAACTGTGCATTTCTGAAAAGCTTATGTTGGTAGGAAGGATCCAGGCAGTAAAGGCTGCGAAGCAGTCATTGAAATGAAGAAATTAATTTTGAGCTGTGTGTTCAACAACTGGTTGTTCCAGCTGTTTCTTGGCCTCAGTTTGTCGGTGGCCATTCATACTGACAGAAAGCTTGTTGGTTGTCATGCCCATGTAGAATGCTGCACAGAGATTAGAGTTTAGCTTGTAGCTCACATGATTGGTTTCACAGGTAGCCCTACCTTTGATGGGATAGGTGATGCTGGTGCAGACTGGAGTAGGTGGTGATGGGAGGATGTATGGGACAGGTCTTGCATCTAGATCTATTATACGGATATGAGCCATGAGGCAAGGGATTGGTAGCAGGGGCTGTGTAGTAATGGACTAGGATATTGTATACGTTCGGTGGGCGATGGAGTGCCATTGTGGGAGGGGTGGGACAGATAGTGGTACGACATCCCTCATTTCAGGGGATGACAAGAGGCAGTCAAAACCCTGGCAAAGAATGTGATTCAGCTGTGCCTGTACTGGCTTGTAGTGAGTCATGAGGGGAATGCCACTCTCTGGCTGGACGGTGGGACTTTGGGAGATGGTGTGTGACTGGAGAAATAAGGCATGTTAGATCTGTTTTTGTACAAGGTTGGGTGGGTTATTACAGTCTGTGATGGCCTCAGTGGGATCCTTGATGCATTTTGAGACGGTCTGTTCACCACTACAGATACGACAGCCATGGATCGCTAGGCTGGATGGATAAGACTTCTTGGTATGGAACAGGTGGAAGTTGTCAAAGTGGAGGTATTGCTGGTCATTAGTAGGTTTGATATGGATGGAGATTCTGATGTAGCCATCTTGGAGGTGGAGGTCAACATCGAGGAAGATGGCTTGTTTGGTTGAGGAGGACCAGGTGAAGTGGTTGGGGGAAAACATGTTGAGGTTCTGGAAGAATGTGGATAGGATGTCCTCACCCTTGATCCAGACCATGAAAATGTAATCGATGAATCTGAACCAGGTGAGGGGTTTTGGATTCTGGCTAGTTAGAAAGCGTTGCTCTATATGGTCCATGAATAGGTTGGCATAGGATGCTGCCATGCAGGCACCCATTGCCATGTCCCAGTTTTGTTTGTATGCGATGCCTTCAAAGGAGAAGTAATTGTGGGTGAGGATATATAGTTGGTCATGGTAACTAGGAAGGAGGTTGTAGGTTTGGAACCCATCGAGCACTAGTAAAGGTTGTTCAGTAGTGGAAAGGCCAATCCAGAAACAAAGCCTGGTATCCAAGCTCTCCTCAAATCCTTGGGCCCATTCCACAACTCTCCCCAGAGTCCACCTTTATCCTCACACCTATCACTCCCCACACTACTACCTTCCATATGTTTCCCAATGCCCATAAACCCAACTGCCTAGGACACCCCACTGTAGCCATTTACTGTATCCCCACAGAAAGAACCTCTGCTCTCATAGACCAATACATTCAGCCTATTACCACACAATTACTTCTCATTTATCTACTTTCCCTTCTCATCTACAAACAAATCCAGGGTATGGCATTGGACACCCGCATGTCACCATCCTATGCCAATCTATTCATGGGCCATATAGAGAAATCCTTTCCAACCACCCAGAATCCCAAGCCCTTCACCTGTTCAGGTTCATTGATGACATCCTCATGATCTGGATTGAGGGTGAAGACACCCTGTCCACATTCCTCCAGAACCTCAACACCTTCTCCTCCAACTGCTTCACCTGGTCCTCCTCAACCCAACAAGCCACTTTCCTCAATGAAATGATAATTAAATGGACAGCCTAGCTGCAAACAGGCGTTGATGTACTTCATTGGGGACATGTTGAAAATGTGTGCCCCAACCGGGACTCGAACCCGGGATCTCCTGCTTACATGGCAGACGCTCTATCCATCTGAGCCACCGCGGGCACAGAGGATAGTGCGTCTGCAGGGACTTATCCCTTGCACGCTCTCCGTCAGATCCACATTCCCAACATATCCACACCACTACATTCGTAGTGCGCCCAATAGATGTTTGCCCATCATGGTGGTGGTTAGTGTTGAACGTCCCGTCGACAACGAGGTCATTAGAGACGGAGCGCAAGCTCGGGTTAGGGAAGGATTGGGAAGGAAATCGGCCGTGCCCTTTCAAAGGAACCATCCCGGCATTTGCCTGAAACGATTTAGGGAAATCACGGAAAACCTAAATCAGGATGGCCGGAGACGGGATTGAACCGTCGTCCTCCCGAATGCGAGTCCAGTGTGCTGACCACTGCGCCACCTCGCTCGGTTTGCCCATCATACTCATTACTCATGGCAGATTAATCTACCAAGTCCTGTACAAGTTCAGGCATAGCGTGTGCATTCACACAAGAAGGTCAATGGCTGGGAAGCCATATTTTAACTATATATAACAGTAGTATCTGTTCCCGAAAGTTACCGTGGATGACCATGCAGCTTTGCTAGAAATGAAATGATAATTAAATGGACACCCTAGCTGCAAACAGGCGCTGATGTACTTCATTGGGGACATGTTGAAAATGTGTGTCCCGACCGGGACTCAAACCCGGCACTGAACAACTCTCTGTTCCAGTAACACACCTACAGTCTTTTCACTTCTCTCCTGTTCCACTGCTCCCCCCCCCCCCCCCCCCCCCCACACACACACAAACTGCCAAATGTGGACCTAGCTGCCCTACTCTCTTTCCATCTTATCCCTGTGTGCTCCCACACTTTACCAACACCCCACCCACACCTACCCCAATATCCCTCCCCACCCCATCTTCCTCCTTCCCAACACCAAGAGTGTTTCTCCTATTATGTGCTGCTGCTCGCAGTCTGGCCTC
Source organism: Schistocerca cancellata (assembly GCF_023864275.1). Classification (NCBI taxonomy): domain Eukaryota; kingdom Metazoa; phylum Arthropoda; class Insecta; order Orthoptera; family Acrididae; genus Schistocerca; species Schistocerca cancellata. The sequence goes on along the minus strand of NC_064630.1, from coordinate 534,072,986 downwards.
GGCAGCCAGAGACTATGGTTGGTCAAGTGTCTGTGTGTGTGTGTGTGTGTGTGTGTGTGTGTGTGTGTGCGTGTGCGTGTGTGTGTGTTGTCTAATTCTGATCAAGACCATTTTGCTAAAAGTTTAGTTGTTTGACAGTCTTTGTGTTGTGTCTATCTGTGACTCCATAATGTGGTGAGTAGCAATCCTTTTCATAATATTAAGTAAATAAATAAGCAGATAAATAAATAAACAAATAAATACTTTAGATTTCTGAATATTTACATTTACTATGTGATCAAAAGTATCCGGACACCTGACTGAAAATGACTTACAAATCTGTGGCACCCCCCATCGGTAATGCTGGAATTCAATATACTGTTTGCCCACCCTTAGCCTTGATGACAGCTTCCACTCTCGCAGGCATACGCTCAGTCAGATACTGGAAGGTTTCTTGGGGAATGGCAGCCCATTCTTCATGGAGTGCTGTACTCAGGAGAGGTATCAATGTTGGTCAGTAGGCCTGGCATGAAGTAGGATTTCCAAAAATCCCAAATGTGTTCTATAGGATTCAGGTCAGGACTCTGTGCAGGCCAGTCCATTACAGGGTTTTTATTGTCGTGTAACCACTCCACCACAGGCCATACATTATGAACAGGTGCTTCATCATGTTGAAAGATGCAATCGCCATCCCCGATTTGCTTTTCAATAGTGGGAAGCAAGAGGGTGCTTAAAACATCAATGTAGGCCTGTGTTGTGATAGTGCCACACAAAAAAACAAGGGGTGCAAGGCCCCTCCATGAAAAACATGACCACACCACAACACAACCACAAGGCATCGTTTGGCATTTGCTGGCGTGATGTGTGGCTTATGAGCATCTGCTCGACCATGAAATCCAACTTTTCTCACCTCCCGCCAAACTGCCATAGTACTTGCAGTTGATCCTGATGCAGTTTGGAATTCCTGTGTGATGGTCTGGATAGATGTCTGTCTATTACACATTACAACCCTCTGCAACTGTCAGCAGTCTCTGTCAGTCAACAGATGAGGTCAGCCTGTACGCTTTTGTGCTTTACATGTCCCTTCACATTTCCACTTCACTATCATGTTGGAAACAGTGGACCAAGGGTTGTTGAGAGTGTGGAAATCTCGTGTACAGACATATGACACAAGTGACACCCAATCACCTGACCACGTTCGAAGTCCGTGAGTTCCACGAAGTGCCCCATTCTGCTCTCTCATGATGTCTAATGACTACTAAAGTTACTGATATGAAGTACCTACCAGTAGGTGGCAGCACAATACACCTAATATGTTTTTGGGGGTGTCTGGATATTTTTGATCACATAGTGTATATACACAACTTCTTAGACAAATATTAAGAGTAGTCTGGAATACTGTCTCCAATAACTCCAAAACTATGTAATTACTCATTTAAAAATGAATAAATAAAGCAGTTATTTGCAGATGACATTGATTATCATAAGAACAAAATGGCAATAGAAGTAATTAAAAACTGATAGAAGACTGAGCAAAGGAGATTGCACAGTAAAAAATGGCACATTTAGATCTCATGTAAAATTTTAGGTTTCACATTTTTTTTTAGTGAGTAGACTTATGTAAACCAGTTCTTAACTTAGAGAAACATAACAGCATACAACATCCATTGGTGCTTGTCTAGTACAGTAATGAGGCATTAAAAAAATTGGTTTCTGTAATATTAACTGAGATTATAGGAAACTACTTTGTGGATAAATATTATGCACATCTAACCTCATTAAGATTCAGAGATGCAATTTATGGTTGTAAAGACGAAGAAAAATATTTCAAACACTGGTTTTGCTCGAGTAACTGTAATAAATACAGAATGAAATCAACACGACAAACACACCTGCACCAACAGCTATAAACCAGCAGCTATCATTTAAATAACTGCTCAGTTAATACACAGTCAATAACACACTTTTCTGTTTGTAACTTCCTGTAAAAAAATTGTCAGTTTTTAAGAAAGAGCAGTAATCTCTCAAATGTAACTGAGACTTCTGTCAGTTAGGGTTTGTCATCATTGTAATAGCTTCAATTGAACAATATCATCACTTGATATATGCTTTAGTGACAGATGAAAAATGTAGCGAATGAAGACTTCATTTAGAGACACATCATTATATCACTGAAAATCATTCATTAAGACTGGTGGAAACACAACCACTGTAGATACACCACTGTTCTTACATAGTATTTTACATCAGAAAGTCTTGTGGAGGATCAACTTACAGTAACAAAGACAAATAATTTATTGATAACAACTGCAAACACACAGATATGGAACTTTATTGGGGTTACAGGATCACATTCAGAGGATACTGCTATAAAATACTGTTGATTTTATGTAACAGTGACATTTAATTTGACCATTATTAATCATATGTGAAGGAACAATAATTTTGAGAGCTGAGTGAAGATCATGTTTCATGAAAAAAGACCGAGTAGGTTTTCTTTTTAATCATCAACAATGACAAGCTTCCCACATGACTACCATCACAGAATTTCCTTTGCTTTATATTTATTAAAATATTTCAAGTTTAATTTTATTTACAACCTCTATGTCACTAATATTCTTCATTTAGGTACATCAGAGGTAAAAATTTTCACACTAAATCTTGTAGACTGACAGCTTAAGAGTTATCTACACAAGTCACACTCATGCTGAGATGCACTGGAAGAATTTACAGTAAGTATTGGTGGACATGTAGGAAAAATTCTATTACATTCAACTTGCAAACCTAGCCTCTTTTTAGATCTCTTGACATTCATTAAAGAAAGAGTACCACAGTTACCTGCAATTCACAAATTTTACATAGATTGCAGGAGAAGACTAGAAATATTGTAAGAGAAACTGATAAGTGATAACATTTGTACATTTAGTTCTGTTCAAATGTGACAGAATTCATGTCCATGTTACAAATAGCATGAATATAGACTATAATTTTGGAAGTGTATGAATTTCTCAAGATTTGAACATTTGCAGTACGTTAAATATTTGTGCCACACATGGAATTGAACCCAAAGTTCTTAATTTTGTAAACAGCTGCACTATCGATGTATACACCATCCAATTTCCCTCCTTTATCTACATTTTTACTGAAATTATTGTTGAATGTTATGTAAAATATATCTCTACTGTCAATATTTTTTAGAATTTTCCTGCAGAAATCCCAGAGGTAAACAAACACATAATCAGCTGCCTTAACAACAAAATAAACATGACATTAACTGAAGAATAGGTTTCAAAAGAAATGAAAACAAGGGTTTAGCATATTGCAGTTAGCTTTCTGTTACATCAACTCATGAAACAATATATGATAGAAGATTTTGCAATTACTTAATGAACCACACGGATTCCATGGGTGATATACAAGATGGATCAACTGGTATGATTTACAAACGACCCAATAACAACAATGGAAATTCCTGGTTATAATAATGTGTAAAATAACAGAAAGGCAACTGCTCACCTATAGCTCAATGATTTGACACACAGATACATGCAACAAGGAAACAGGTTTTACATTAGCTTTCAAGCTCTTGCTCTTTCTATGCACTTCAGCATAAAGAGGGAAAAAATCTCTTCATATTAGGCATAGACGATAAATCTATAGACTGTGTAACAAGCACGAAGTTTTTAGGGATGAATACTGATTATCAGTTAACATGGAATGAGCACACAAAGATACTGGCTACAAGAATCTCATCACCATGTTATGCTCTTACAGCTTTATCAACAGTTTGTGACAGACAATGTCTTGTGGTGATATATGATTCCTACATACACTCAATTTTTACCTATTGGATTCTTTTCTGAGAATAAAAGGCACAAAACATGGACAAATTGCAGAAATGGGCTTTATGAGTAATAACTTGTAGTAGTAGTAGTCAGGCTCATTATGAAGAAAAAAACTGGGCACCCTTACTATACTAGCTGAGTACATTAATCAATCTGTGGAACATATCAGGGATAACACTGCTAAGTATTCCACAAATAGTTCTATACACAATCATAGAACAAATGCCAATATAGTTACATTTACCAAGGAAAAACAAGCAAAAATCTCAAAACAGTATTTTCTATGGAATAAAATTGTGTAATAAACTGCCCATGGAAATGAAAGACATTACTAAAGCACAATTGTTCAAAAAGGTAACTAAAGCATTCTTCATAACTAATGCATGATACACAATTAGAAATTACTTGGAGTAACAGGTAATACTGAAAGGGATGAACAAGAACACCCAAATCAATATATGATCACGGTTAACATGTCAGGACCTAAAGTGCCAGTTAATGTGTCAGAATCTAAAGTGCCAGGCAGTCAGGCAGTACTGTCTTGCCGACTCAGTTTTTTTTTCTTCCCCCCCCCCCCCTCCCCCTCCCCCAAGAAGGAACATGGAGAACACTTGAAAGTTGGTGGCCAAGAATTGGTTGTCCAAACAGGCTGGAGTTATCAAAAGGGGCATAGGAGGATCTTATGGCTCAGAATTCATCAGTGGATGAGTAATGATGAAGAGCAAAACTGTGTTTTTATGTTATTAGTTATCAGAAGATATTTGTGTGTTAATCAAGGAAGATTGTATAATAAGGACCAAGCAAATGAGGGAAGGATGGAGAGGAAGAGACCGAGCCTTCTAATGAGTTGCAAATAGAGACAGTAACAAAGAAGCAATAATAGATATGTCATGACATCGTGCCTGCAACATGAAGAGCAGATATCTGGTAAGCAATGAACTTCTTTCCTTTCATCATTTTGTGGGAGTCACCACTGAGAAAAAGTTTTCTAAAGATTTGAAATTATGGGTAAAGTTTACTGCAAGTCACTAAGTTTTCTCATTCTCAAAGACTGGGTAGTGCACATAGTAGCTATAAATTTTGCAACAAATAGTGTGTAAGCAAGGAATAAACATGTTGAAGATTGTATACACATTTTATTCATTACTTTCAATTGCATCATATAGCATAAATCAACAAAGAAAAGCATTTCCACAAATATGGTTCAAAAGTCAAAGAATAAATAGATTTTTCAAAGAGTAAATATTTGTCCCTAATTCCCATAATACTCTTCAAATCAGTAAGTATCTATGAATGATGTGGCAGTTTTCCACACATCTCAGTGTTTATGACGTTATATATCCTGATCTGCATGTTGTACAATGATATAATTTTGCAAGTACATACAGTGGTATGTGTGAACACTATGTGCAAAATGTGTCATGAATACAGTTACTAGTAAGGAAGCAATAAATTAAAATTTCATGCCTGATAGAAAAATGAACAGGGAAAATGTTGTTGTTGTCTTCAGTCCAGAGACTGGTTTGATGCAGCTCTCCATGGTACTCTATCCTGTGCAAGCTTCTTCATCTCCCAGTAACTCTGGCACCTACATCCTTCTGAATCTGCTTAGTGTATTCATCTCTTGATCTTCCTCTTCGATTTTTACCCTCCATGCATCCCTCCAACACTAAATTGGTGATCCCTTCATGTCTCAGAATGTGTCCTACTAACTGATCCTGTAGTAGCCACCAGAAAGATCGCGGGAGGCGCACATTGGCACGGCGCATCATGGACGGTAGTTGCCGCAAGTAGAGTCCCGTCCACCAGAGGGCACGCGAGAATTCGGACGCGCCCTCTGCCGGCGTAACAACGAGAACAACAACAACAACTCTGGCAGGACAGGCTGAGTGCAGTCAGTCAACATCGGGCATGCCTAGGACACAGTCCCGGTCTACGCTAAGTGAAGTGTGACGTAACGTGAACAGTGTTACTACACAATTGGCGACGAGTAGGGTCGCTCTTTCGCGTGTTGCGTCGTTGTTCCGGTTTCGCAGTTTCTCCCCGGCATGGAGGATTTGGTGCGGGTTTTGGTTGCGCAGCAGATGGAGCTCATGGCCACCATGAAACAAGTGCTTCCGGCGTTGCTCTCCACGCCGTCTGCTCCGGCACCGTTCCCTCCTCCCTTTCCCCCGTATGACGAGACGGCGGAGGATTGGGACGCATATGAACATCGCCTTCGGCAGCATTTCCAGGCGTTTCATGTTGCCGATGCAGAGGTATGTCGTGCTCGCTTCTTGTCTTGGATATCTCCTTCGCTGTATCAAGTTTTGCGGCAGCTAGCGCCGTTGCAGGAACCCTCGTCCTTGTCTTTTGACGCATTGTGTTCATTGCTGTCTTCATATTATCGCCGCCGCACGCATGTTGTGGCGGCTAGGGTCGAGTTCTATCAATGCAAGAAACAGCCCCATCAGTCTTACCGGGCGTGGGCCACAACCCTGCACGGTCTTAGTCGCAAGTGTCATTTTGTCACGGAGCAGTCGCGGGAGTCGTATGCCCATGTTATGGTACGCGACGTCATTGTTCGTTTGGCCCCTGATAGGGAGGTCCGGCAACGGGCCCTGCAGTTAGAAGACCCTTCCCTCGAAGAAGCCCTGTCCATTGCTCAATCGTATGAAGTCTCTCACGCAGCAGGTCAACAGCTGGAAGCGTGGTGCGACGTCGCGGAGGTCCAGGGCGGCGCGGCCGCGTCCACTGTGTCCGGGGTGGACGACGTGCGAGCGGTACAATCCGGCCGTTACGGCTGCTCCCGCGCGTAAACAGAATTCCGGCCGCCGGCCCCTGTTGCCGTCCTGTGCGTCGTGCTATATACATCACGATCAGTCGAAGTGCCCCCAGCGTTGGGCCGTTTGTCGCAAATGTAATAAAAACGGTCACATTGCTAAAGTTTGCCGCTCAGCCTCAAAAGAATCGAAGGAAGCAGGTACAGAGGACGTGGACGTTGACATTCAGGAAGTTTCATCGGGCCAGGCTCCCGACGCATCGGCACGCAAACTCTTTATCGGTCGTGCCGGTTACAACTGCAAGTAGATATGGGCGCGGCAGTTTCGTTGTTGAATGCACAAACGTATTCCGACCTTGGATCGCCCCCATTGGCGCCCGTTTGCCGGCGTCTACGCGGTTATGGTAAACAGTTCATTCCCCTACTGGGTCAATTCACTACCGACGTGACTTACAAATCAGTCACTCGGCCTATTACTTTTATTGTTGTCATTGATGCGAGCTCCGCTAACCTTTTTGGCCTGGATGCCTTTCAAGCTTTCGGTTTTTCTATCGCTGACACCATACAGTTGGTCTCCGAAGACGTTCCCTATCACTCATTGGAATCTTTGATCTCAGACTTTCCAGATATTTTTGAGGAGGGCCTGGGGCGTGTTTCAGATTTTGAAGCTCACTTAACGTTGAAGGCGTCGGCTCGCCCGCGTTTTCTAAGCGCGAGGCAGATCCCCTTGGCTCTCCGCCCTCAGGTAAAGGAAGAGCTAGACCGGCTGACAGCCCTAGGGGTCGTTCTTCCCATTTTTTCCAGTGAGTGGGCTTCGCCCCTTGTTATTGTCAAGAAGCCTTCGGGAAAATTACGTCTTTGTGGCGATTTTAAGGCCACCATTAATTCCCAATTGGTGGTGGACACCTATCCTTTGCCTCGTGCTGATGAATTGTTCTCCGCCGTGGCGGGAGGCCACTATTTTTCGAAAATCGATCTGTCAGAGGCTTATCATCAGATACCACTTGATGAGGACTCCAAACGGCTGGCAGTCGTCAACACCCCGTTTGGTCTTTACCAATACCAGCGGTTGGCTTTTGGAATATCCAGTGCCCCGGCGATATTCCAGCGTTATCTTGAGCATGTCACGTTGACAATCCCTCATTGTATTAATTACCTGGATGACATAATTGTCATGGGCCGCAGCATGACGGACCACTTGCACAACCTTCGCACCCTCTTTCTCAAATTCAGGTCTGTGGGCTTGCGTTGCAACCTGCAGAAGTCAACCTTCTTCCAACCGTCCATTGAGTATGTGGGCTACACCATCTCTCGGCATGGCATCCAGCCACTAGGAAGTTTGGTCCAAGGTATCGTCAACCTTCCTCGGCCCACATCGCTGAAGGAGTTACAAGCTTTTTTAGGCAAGATAGCCTATTACCACCGGTTCATTCCCAGGGCTTCCACTATAGCCCACCCCCTGTACTGCCTTCTGCACAAGGGTGTTCCTTTTGATTGGTCGCCTGCATGCGAGCGAGCGTTCACCTCGTTGAAGGGCCTCCTCACATCCGCCCCTTGTTTGGCTACTTTTGATCCCCATAAGCCGTTGGTCCTGGCTACGGATGCTTCGCAGTATGGGGTGGGGGCGGTCCTGGCCCATCGCAACGCAGATGGTTCCGAGCAACCACTGGCGTTTGCGTCAAAAACGCTTAGTCCCGCGCAGGCCCATTACTCCCAGGTGGAAAAAGAGGCTTTGGCCATTGTCTACGCTGTTACCAAGTTTCACCCTTTCTTGTATGGCACGAAGTTTCAGTTAATCACTGACCATAAGCCGTTAATATCGTTATTTGGCCCCGCCTCTCAGATTCCGGATAGGGCGACCCACAGACTACAGCGCTGGGCCTTGTTCCTCTCTAAGTACCATTATGACATTCGTTTTCGCCCTACAGGCCAGCATGCCAACGCCGACGCTCTTTCCCGTCTTCCGGTGGGCCCGGACCCTACATTTGATCGAGAGGAGATTATGTGTTTTCATTTGGATGTGGCGTCCCGCCAGGCGGTTGATGGCTTCCCAATCACTAGTTCTCGAGTCGCCAGGGAAACGGCGGCTGACCCGGTTCTCCGGCAAATAGTTCACCTCATTCAGCAGGGGTGGTCGTCCCGCCCTCCTGGCCGGGCCTCGGACCCTCTTCGTAATTATTTTCTTCTACGAGACCGTCTCTCGGTCTTGGAAGGAGTTCTCCTTCTGGCTACCGATGATACAGCTCCTCGTGTGGTTGTTCCTGCAAGTTTACGACGGGAGGTTCTCAAGTTATTACATGCGGGGCACTGGGGTGTTTCCCGTACTAAAACCTTGGCTCGCAGACATGTGTACTGGCCCGGTATTGACAGAGAAATTGAGCACTTGGTGGCCGCCTGTTCCCAGTGTGCGAGCCAACAAGCATCTCCCAGGGCAGCGTTCTCTTCATGGCCGCCGGCAACCCAGGCGTGGGAACGTGTTCACATCGATTTTGCGGGGCCGTTTCTCAATGGCTTTTGGCTCATTGTCACTGATGCTTATTCCCGATTCCCATATGTGGTTCGCTGCTCCTCAACCACTTCAGACGTTGCAATCCAGGCACTAGCAAAAATCTTTTCTGTGGAAGGTCTGCCAATCACCCTGGTCTCGGACAATGGACCGCAGTTTCTTTCGCAGACCTTCCAGGATTTTTGTAGGCGCTTCGGTATTCGGCACGTTTGCTCTCCCCCCTTCCATCCACAGTCGAATGGGGAAGCTGAGCGCATGGTGCGCACCTTTAAGATGCAGATGAAAAAGTATGTGCACGAATTTCCTGCAGAGGAAGCATTGACGTTTTTCTTGACGGCATACCGGACCACACCAATGGGAGACCGCAGCCCCGCAGAGCTCCTCCATGGGCGTCAACCTAGGACTCTGCTGCACCTCCTCCAGCCTGGTCCTCGCCAGTCTTCCCAAAACGGAATACCTGGCTTTCCACTGGGTATGTCTGTCTGGGCCCGTGGGTTTGGTCGCAATCCACGTTGGATACCGGCGGTGGTCCTGCACCGACATGGCCGCCGGCTCTATACCTTGCAGGTGGGGGACCGGGTGGTACGTCGTCACCAAAATCAGCTACGTCCACGTTCGGGCACCCACCCTCCGACCTCTCGGACACCGGCTTCCCCATTGCCGGCACCTGTATTGGTTTCACAGGGGACGTTACCTCCTCTCCCCACTGTGACTCTGCCGCACTGTGATGGTTCTCAGCCTTGGCAGCCTCCAGTGGCTCCAGCACCAGCATCGCCGTCATTCGAGCTGCCCCAGCGAGAGCCGGCCCCCCTAGCCAGCCCGGTTTTGCAGGGGGCTAGTTCCCCTGTGGTCGTCCCTTCCCCTTCGTCCCCGCCACTGGGTCTTGCCCCTCCTGAGGTGGAACAGGATCCAGAGTTCGACAGCTTGTCGCCCGTTCTGTCCCGGGCTCCGGTTGTGGGACGACGGGGTCCTCTTTGTGTGGGTCACTTCCAGCCGTATTCGAAGGTTCCGGCTCGAGGGTTGGCAGATTCCCTCGACTCCGGCCATCCCATGGATGTGGAGGTCATCGCTCCTGCCCGACGCTCCACCTTCCGACGTAGTGGATCACAGTGGCTTCACCCCCCGAAGGAGGAGGAGTGTAGTAGCCACCAGAAAGATCGCGGGAGGCGCACATTGGCACGGCGCGTCATGGACGGTAGTTGCCGCAAGTAGAGTCCCATCCACCAGAGGGCACGCGAGAATTCAGACGTGCCCTCTGCCGGCGTAACAACAAGAACAACAACAACAACTCCGGCAGGACAGGCTGAGCGCAGTCAGTCAACATCGGGCATGCCTAGGACACAGTCCCGGTCTACGCTAAGTGAAGTGCGACGTAACGTGAACAGTGTTACTACAGATCCCTTCTTCTAGTCAAGTTGTGCCACAACACAGAGAAAATGTAGTAAGTATAAACCTCCTCTCATCATTACATGGGAGGTGTCAGTGAAAAAAAGTTTTGTAAGGGTTTGACATTATGTGTAAAGACTGTTGCAAGTCACTAAGTGCTCTCGTTCTCAAACACTGGATTAATAAAATCTGGATATTTGCGTGTCATGGCCTACACTTCTTTTTCATTCCCACCTTTATCCCTTGGATAGACAAGGGTTCTCAGCCCCTCCAGTGATTCATTCCAGAGAGTAAGTGATATAGGTACTAAGTCTGGTTGAAATTCGTCCCCTGGTTCTGGATGAGATGTGGAATGTACAAATATGCATGCATAAATTTTTATAATATGTATAATTTTTCTTTTCTTCTGTGATCTGATATTGATGAAATATAGCCTATATGGTGCCCTTAGCTATGTTGAAATTACCAGAGAAAGCCCACAAAATCTTACCAGAGAAAGCCCACAAAATCTGTCTAGTAGTTTTGGAGATTAGCATTTTCAGATACACAGACAAGAAAGTATCAGTGAAACTGTAAATCATGTCTTTTTTCCAGGACCTGATTTTGATAAACTAAAGCCTATATGGTGCCCCACCTATGATCAAGCTACCTGCAAAGGCCTCATGAAAATTCATCTAGTAGTTTTGGAGATTAGTGTTTTCAAAGATAAGCAGGCAGACATGATGGTTTTACAAATTTCTTACTAATATTTATAAGGAATAGGCGACATATCACCTATAAATGACTGATGCATGTCACTCAGAAACATGGAATGGAAAACAGTGTTTACATTAGCTTTTGAGTTTTCGCTCTTCCTCTAGTAGAACACACAGCAAGACTAACCTGATTAGCGATATCAGTTGCCTGGGCAGAGGGAGATGGACAGCAGACCAGGAAGGACGCACAAGGCAAGAATAATGGAATAGTGAGGCAGGTCTTTTTTGAGATTAGACAACGGCTGCATAATAAGATTAAAGGAGTCCAGAGGGAAGACAAAGGTAGAAGGGAGGTGGTAAACGACCATATCTTTACCCTGTTTCTCTCTGCCCTTTTCCCCTCTCCCTCCCCCTTTTTCCACTCTCCCTTTCTCTCCCCCCCCCCCTCTGCCCCCATCATCATCTCCACCTTTCTCTCCTTCTCTCCTCCACCCTCCTCCCCCCACTGGTCTCCCACCCCCCTATATCTCTTACATGCTCAACCCTCTGAACTCCTTTTTTCTTGTGTAGCTGTTGAGTCATCTTACAGAAGACCTGCCTCACACTACCCCCTCCTCACCTAGTACATCCTTGCCTACTTATTTTCCACATCCATTTGCCTAAGCAACTGCTATTGACAATCAATAGTTAGTACTGTGTTTGGTTGTCTGTGGGGGTTGTGTGTGTGAATGTGTACTCTTCCAATAGAGAAAGCTAGTGTAAATAATATTTTTTTGTTACCTGTGTCTATGCAACACTTCAGTCCACTGCAGATGAATAATTACATGTCATTTATTTTTCATATAAATAACACAATAATATTTTTATGCACAAGATGTCAAATGAAAGGATTGAGCAACAGCAGATTTCATTTCTAGGAATATAGTTAGGATCTAATGTGATAACATGCTAGATATTGCTTATGTTAGGTGTTTATAATATGATGTTGTCAGAATGACCACAACTAGTTTTCTGTATATCTTCCAAGCTACTTTCATATACACATTTTCTTTGGAGTAAATCATATGTTTTTGACTGGAAGTAGGTAGTAAAATAGCTATTTGTATTTTCTGGGTACTTTCTGAAGTTGTGAATGGGTGGTCTGAACATTTGCTTGGACATGTAGGCTTCATTTATGAAGCTATGTTTGGTTCAAATCATACCTGGTATTTTTATTCAATGATGGGAGCACTGCATGAACAGGATTTGACATTACTCGTAGCTTAATTATACTCACTATTGTACAAATTAGCAACCGTGACATATGTTGCATGACAAGTGGCTGTGTTTCAGTAACACATTACATCAACTAACAATAAAATTCTTCAACATTGCACATTAGATATAAAATTAACAATGTGCTTCTTAGATATTTAAAAGTCATCAGTAGAGCTGGACTTAATGAGAAGCAGATTAAATAAAAAATAAATTTCTCAGTCACAAGCTGTTGTAACTGTGACAGGAACGGTCATTGGGTTGCCGCTAATGAAAATGCGGTGGGACCGAATGATAGTGGCCCGCGAACAAACAAGTTAGTCTTGGGGCCAGGAGAATATGCAGCCACGGCTTACAGCGAGACTGCTCCAGAGACCTCTAGTGATCATCGAGTTCCATTCCGTCTGACATGGATTCGAAATCCGTGGCACTCGGTACCAGACAAACTGTGTAATGTTTTGTTCTGTCGGAGCATCTATGACAATATCCATTCAAACTACTTACGCATGTGCTCAAGTACATCAGCCATAATAGCATACAAATTATTATAGATCTGAACAACAAAAATCTGTTAAGACATACATCTATTAAGACATACATGTTGAAGGTACCCAAGACCTTGCAATTTTTAATTGTGGCATATTTACACTTGGCGTGATGTGTCACTAGTAGCAAAGAAGTTCTCACTGTCTGTTCCCATGGAGAATCTATAAACAAAACAACTGCCAACATTGAAACAAGAGCACCTCTGACAGTTTGGCAGTTGGTTCCCTGAGCTTGCTAATGGCTGTGAAACAAAGTGGGTGACTCTTTTATTCACTACACCAGCCTTGTAGAGAGAAGTGGAGCATCATTCAAATATCTTGCTCTAAAATGAACTCAATGCCTGAAGCTCATACTTCTGCCAGTTTCTGCATCTGTTTTGGATGGTAGTACTTGTACTTGATGCTGAGCTGGTTTTGAGGCACAAGCATATGTGGCATTTCTGCATATACATATGCTAGTTTTACCCTGTCAATTGAGATAATAGTAGTTTTATGATTTAGTACAATATCCAGTGATTTAGTACAATATCCAGTGTTTGTTCTCCACTTTTGATCACCCAATGTGAGCTCATGTACACAGCCTGTAGAGATGATCTGACACCGTCTGTATATAACATAACATGCATGCATGTTTGCAGCTCATGATGCATGAAGGTAGATGCTGTTCCATGTCAGGAGGATTAATGTGGGTGAATGTATGCAATGTGTTTCCTTACATTACAAATTAAATCAAATGGGGTCATGATCTGTTAACTGAACAGATCTCAGATCGATGAATTCACCAGGCACTCAAAATGTTTTGCCACATACAAGCTCCACTGTTGATGAGAATAAGTCCATTTTGTAAGTAATGCAAAGTCCAAGACTGTATGGTAATGCAGTTGTCCTGCTTGTGATGGGATACATTAATGCAAGCTTTAAAGAATGGTGCCATCATTCAACCACACAACTGTTCACCAGGTGCTAAATGGTTGTCCTGTGATGGAGAGTACCAGAGAATTTGCCAGGTGGTAAATGGTTGTCCTGTGATGGAGAGTACCAGAGAATTCGCTGAGTTACTTAATAAGTAACTCAGGCTCAAGTTGTTGGCCATGTTTCTCAGTAATGTGCAGTGGACAACCGATGTGAGAAACCCAATTTGAAATGAGGGTGAAGGCTGGTAGATTGTCAGCTGGTATATAGCATTTGGCCAACGGATAAATGATCAAGGGCAAGTCATCAGATAACACTGACCATTAGAAGGAGGAACTGGACCCACAACATCAATGTGCATTATTGTGTGTGGTAATTCTCCAGTGGGCACATGCACATGATGGGCTACTTTACTGTGCTCACATTGAAGGCATGTATGAGCCCACTCATGACAATTCTTCTGCACACCAGACCAGACAAAACATTTTGGTACCAGGTGACTCGACACTCTGACACCAGGGTGGCACATGCTGTGGGGGCTGTCAAAAGCACATCTGCAGAAAGTGGGTGGCAGAAACAGGTGAGACCATCTATTGGAGATGTCACAATATAGTCTGACATCAGAACATGGGATGTCAACATGTTGTAATTGAAGGTTGGACTATACACTGTGCAGTAGCTTCAGGTGTTCCTTGTTAGATTCCTGTGCCTACATGAGCCGAACAAAATCAATGAAATTGGTCACACTGTTAACTCACAATAGACAGTCAGTGGCCATGCTTTTACACCATAAATATGGTGAATATTAGTGCTAAAATGAGCAATAAATTCCAGGAAACTGTATTGCTGTGGTGATCATTTGTTATTGTTCTGTCTGAAGGCATAGATAAATGGCTTGTGATTGATAAATACTATAAGTTCTCTGGCCTCCATACTCAGACAAAAGATGACGATCACAAACACTCTATTTCCACTGAGAAGCAGAGAGCTTATGTGAGAGGAAGGTAAGTGATTGCCAAGGACCACTGACTTGCTGCTGCAACACTGCATCAATAGCTGTCCGACTGGCATCAACTTTTAACGTAATTGCTGCATTCAATGCAGGATACGCCAAGAGTGCAGCATTTGCTAAGCTTTGCTTCACTGCACTAAAAGCAAGGCTTATCTCATCTGTCCAGTGGATAGGTGAATTCCCCTTAGTCTTGGATCCAGTAAGTGCTGTTGTTAGTAGTTCGTGCAATTTCGCTGATGGTGGTAGATGTTGCTGGCAAAAATTCAGCATCCTTTAGCAATGGCATACTTCCATGATGGTTTATGGCTTTGGAATCTTCATGATAGCTTCCTTTCTCTGGTAGCAGCAGAGACCACACAGGCGAAAGTAGATGGCCCAAAAAGGTAACTGAGGTTTACCATGAAAAATACTTAGCTGTGTTCAACCATACCATGCTGTTATAAGTGTTTGAAAATCTTCATCAAGTGTTGCTGATCTGTCTCATGGGCCACTACCACCACAGCACAGCACGTCCCCAGGTTGTGGATAGGGAATACGGGCTTCAGATATGAAGGGTAGCTGCGAATACAAAAAATAAGCAGTCACGGACTGCTGGTGGGGAGCAGGCGATGGCATGATGAACCATCCCTGTTTCTTCTTCTCTTACTATCAAATCTATTCATCAAGTATCAGCAACATTAATGGGCATGGGTCCCTTTGAAGTAAAATATTCCAGAGGTAAACAAGGTTCCCATTTGGATCTATGGGTGGAACCAACTTCGAAGAAATTCAGGCTGAAAGGAACTTTCAGGTTGGGAACATGGAATGTTAAAAGTTTGAACAGGTCAGGAATGTTACAGACATTATTAGACGAATTAGATAGATACGATATAGACATTACAGCTATTCAAGAAACTTGGTGGCAGGGGGAGGGTAGCATAAAGAGGGGTAACTACACATTTTTCGATGGAGGTGCGGAAGCTCACAGTTTCGGAACAGGTTTCGCAGTACAGAGAAAAGTGCTTCATGCAATCAGAGATATAAGGTTCATTAGTGACCGACTGTCAGTTATAGTGTTGTCCAGCAGGTGGAATATACTAGTAGTAATTAATGTACATGCACCAACTGAGGACACTGAAGAGGTTGTTAAAGACGGCTTTTATGAAGAACTAGATCAACTGTGGGATGAGTTCTCCTCGTACGATACAAAATTAATCATAGGTGATTTTAATGCGAAGATAGGGAAGGAGGAAGTATTCCAGCCTACAATTGGGAAAGAAAGTTTGCATAACATTTTGAACGATAATGGCACAATGGTGGTTAATTTTGCTGTTTCAAAAGACATGATTGTTGAGAGCACATTTTTCAAAGGGAAGGACATTCATAAAGCAACTTGGGTCTCTCCAGATGGACACACCCGAAACCAAATTGATCATGTTCTTGTAGATCGGAGATGGCACACTAGTATACAAAATGTTAGGACTTTCAGGGGATCAGACTGCGATTCTGATTATTTTCTTGTAGTTGCCAAATTTCACCAACGGCTATCTACAGCAACATCAAGGTGTCACAATGCAGAACTTGTTAGGTTCGTCACTGACAAGCTAAATGATAAAAACTTTAGAAGAAGGAACATGATAGAAATTTCAAATAGGTTTGATGCTCTCAGGACACACGAAGATCAAGACGAGGATGTAAATAAACAGTGGATCACTGTGAGGAATAATATCAAAGAGGCAGCGAAGGTCACATTAGGTACAATTAAGAAGAACAGGAGGAAACCGTGGTTTGATGAGGAATGCAAGAAATTGGTAGAGGAAAGGAGAAAAGCACGATTAGATTGGGATAGAATGGGGGGCAGAAAATGAGAGGAGTTCTTGAACATGAGAAGGGAAGTTGGTCATAGGCTACAGGCAAAGAAGAGGGATTATTTGAAGAAGCAAATTAAAAAAAATGGAAACAGACAGTAAAACAAAAAACATTACGGAACTTTACCTAGACATAAATGGGTATTGGAAGGGATTCAAGGCTAGGACAAATGCACTTCAAGGGGATGCCGACAGACCCCAGTGCTATATTAAGTAAATGGAGGGCGTATTTTGAGTATCTATTAAATGTACACCAAGAAGCAGGAAAAGAGCAGGCATACAAAATACATACAGCAGAACCCCAGATACCTGAGCCAATGTTAAAGGAAGTAAGAGATGCATTCAACAAACTGAAAAACCGTAAAGCACTAGGATCAGATTGCATAACTGCAGAATTAGTTAAAAATGGGGGACAGAAATTGGTGGAAGTAGTTCACAAAGTGATAACTAAAGTATGGAACTCAGAGATGACACCTGAAGAGTGGCAGGAGTTGATACTGATCCCAATTTTTAAGAAGGGGGACAAAATGGATTGCAGTAATTATAGAGGGATATCGCTATTACCAGTATGTTCCAAAATTTTCTCGAATATTCTGCTAAGCAGGCTTACACCATATGCAGATGAAATTGTGGGGGATTACCAAGCTGGCTTTTGGAGGAACAGATCAACTATAGACCAAATATTCACCCTGCATCAAATTTTGGAAAAGAAATGGGAATACAATAAACCAGTTCATAATCTTTCCATAGATTTTACAAAAGCATATGATTCAGTATTGCAATCAAAATTGTACAGAATTCTTTTGGAACTTGGAATACCAAAGAAGTATGTTAGACTTACAGAAGTGAGTTTGAAAAACACAAGAGGTAGAGTACACGTGGGGAAATTGGAATCAGAATTTGTAATAAAGAACGGACTTAAGCAGGGAGATGCCCTGTCTCTGCTACTTCTTAATTTAGTCCTAGAATATATTGTACGAATGGCAGCAGATAATTCAGAGGGTGTGGATTTAAATGGAAACATTAAGATATTAGGGTATGCAGATGATCTAAACATCATTAGCGATAGGAAAGAATCTGTAACAGCAAATGTGAATGCGTTAATCAAGGCTAGTGAAGATGTAGGTCTAAGGATAAGTGAAGACAAAACTAAATACCTGGTTACTACCAGAATGCCAACAACAGTAAATCAGGAAATGTTAAGAGTTGGACACATGCAGTTTGAAAAAGTGAACACATTTAAGTATCTAGGCGTAGACATCACTTCGAGAAATGAGATTGAATCTGAACTGAAGAAGAGATTACGGGCGGGAAATGCGTGCTACTTCTCACTGAATAGATTACTTTCATCACGGATATTGTCTAGGAATTTAAATATTAGAATATACAAAACTATTATTCTACCAGTTATGCAGTATGGGTGTGAGACTTGGTCTCTCACTGTGCAAAATAAAAAGCCATTTCAAGTATTTGAAAACAAAATTTTGAGGAAAATTTTTGGAGGAAAAAGGGATGACATTAGCGGAGAGTGGCAAAAACTGCATAATGAAGCCCTGACATAATCAGTATTATTAAATCACGTGGGCTGTGATGGGCGGGTCACATAGCTTGAACGGATGAGGGCAAGGCAGTCCGCAGAGTACTGGTAGGGCACTTAGAGGGAAAATGTCCTGTGGGGAGACCGAGGCATGGATGGGAGAACAATGTGAAGGCTGATATGAGGAGCCTTGGTATTGAAGGTGAATGGAAGGAAATGGCCCAAGACAGGGACAGATGGCGAAAATACGTTGCTGCGATAATAGACTCTCGAGTCCGGTATGACCAGTGAATGTGTGAGTGAGTGAAGTGTTGCTGATGCTGTTCTTGTGTGACTAAAAAGACAAGCTCATCCAAGTATGCAAAGCAGAATTACAGTCCTGCAGCACAGAGACAATGAACCTTTGTCATGACTGAGCATCACTGTGTACATTAAATGTCATATGAGGACTTCTGAATAAGCTGACCGGAGTGATTACAACAGTCTTTGGAATGTCTTAGTTCATCACAGGAATTTGCATGAAAGTCTTTGCACAAGAAAGCACACTAAACACAGTTAGTGCTAGAAAGATGAACAAACGTGGTGGCCAGCAGTTATACAGAAAAGTTCTTGGATAAATGAACAAATCTGAGCCTTTGTCCAAAACAAATTTCTGTCTGGTCTTCCAGTCACTAATATAGTGATGCTGAGAGACTGTCCTGCAATTCAATGTGCCTGTGTCTAACTGCCCCTACCGTTTAGGTAGTGCTATGTGATGTATGTTTGCACAACTTATCCCCAAATATCTGGTGACACCAATGTGTTGTAGGTGACTGATCTGTACTGCCAGTGAGTTAGTTCTTGAACAACTACCGGATTTTCTGCAGTAATGATCTCTAACCTTGCTATAACTGCATGGAGCCAGCAGTTTATTCATTTGGCAAGCCAATCGTAATCCACTAGTGTCACTGCAAATGGTGAGGCACTGTTGCACAGCACTGTTGCACTACTTATTGATGGCAGCATTATTGCTTCCTGAAGCCTGTCAGACAGATCTTTGATAGTATCCAAGGGCATTTCAATACAAGATGCTACAATGGCCTTAACCTGAGCTGGAGGAGGCAACTTCAGACTGTAAGACATATTGTTTTCGGTACAGTTCCAATGTAGACTTTACTATGTAGGAGCCTGAGGTATTGTGATGGCTTCCTGTCTCCGATGTCTTCTTTCATTAACACTGCAGATGCATGCTCTGCTGCTGTGATGCAGACACTCAGTGAAACAATATGGTGCAGACACTCAGTGAAACAACTGTCTTTGACTACACAGTGGTGAGTGAGCTGACTGACCAATAGCATAAACTTCACAGAATCTGTGATTAGTCCTGCATAATGAAAACTAGCTTCCAAGTGCACAAACTGAGGCCCTGGATTTTGAGGCCAGAATGACAGAAAACAAAGGACAAGTCGTGACAATGTTGGACCTTTACCATCTGTGGTGTCCTGCATTTCAGTAGTTTGAAAATCGTTTGGTCAGTCATGACACTTTGTACTTCTGTTTCTAGTGTCTATAGGCTTATCTCGTCAGAGTCACCAATGTCAGAACAGCTACAGTAATATCCCTCCAAACTACTTACGCGTGTGTTTGGGTACACCAGCCACAATAGCACACAAATTATCGGCACTTGTATAATCTGATCAACAAACATTTATTAACATATAACATGTTAACAAACAGCAATAACTTGTAACTTATAAAATGTGACAAATTTATGATAGGCACAGTGTGTCTCTAATAGCAAAGAAGTTCTCACTGTTTGCCCCCCCTGGAGTGCTCGTAGGTGAAACAAACACCTGTGCTGAAACAAGAGCACCGGCCAGAGAACTCACTGATGGCTACAAATCATAGTAGTGAGTGCTTTATTAGCTACACTTCTGTATCCCTGGATACCTTTATGTGAGGTGCTACCCAAAATATCCAAGAATTGTAAAAATCAGAAAAATATACTTAGTTCTTAATGTCTTCTGTCACCTTTAAAGTAGTCACCTCAGGCCATTTTCGGAAGCCCTTAAAGACTACATGGTGAACAGTGTTCAGGACCCTTTGTGATTTCACTTGAACATCTTCAATAAAGTCAAAACATTGCCATTTCAACACAATTTTCATCTTCAGGAACGGGCAGAAGTCACATGGAGCTAGGCCTGGTAGGTAGGGAGGGAGGGGTACTGCTGCCATGTAGTTTTTGGTCACGAATTCCTTCACAATGATTGATGTCTGCACTGGTGCATTGTCATGGTGGATGAACCAGTCTTTCTTTTTCTACAACTTTGGCCATTTACACTGAATATTTTCCCTCAGTCACCTCAAAACCTTGCAGTAAAACTAACCATTGACAGTCTGACCATGTGGAACAAACTCCTTATGCACTGTTTCCCAGAAATAAAAAAAAATGATCTGTGTTGACTTCACATCGCTACAAACTTGTCAAACTTTTGACAGCCAGAGAGAGAACAGCATTTACCATTGTGATAATTGCTGCTTTATTTCGGGATCATAACCATAGACCCAAGATCATCATCTGTTATGACTCTGGATAATAATTTTGGTCACTCTCAAACTCTTTGTTGCAGCTCAGTACATGTCTGAATCCTGAGGTTTTGTTGGTTGATGCTGAGCAGGCAAGGGACCGAATTCACTGTAATTAATCTCATGTTCAGCACATTGGTTAGAATTCACTGACATATACAGTATGACAGCTCAAGTCTGTTGCAAACATTGTGAATTGTCTGCCTTTGATATTCGTGAATAAAGTCATGCAGTTTCATGATCATTTCCAGCATTGTACATGTTGATAGTTGACTGGAATGTTTGTCACCTTCCACAGATTCTAGGCCTTCCTTGAAGCTCTTGAAACACTCAAATGTTCTTGTTTGACTCAGTGTGCTACCACCAAATGCCCCTCTCAGCATGTGGTGGGTTTCAGCTACAGTTTCTTCAACTTGAAACAGAATCTGATGCAAACCCATTGCTTCTTCATGTTATCCATTTCACAATTTGCAGATGCACTGAGGCACATCCTGACATGCACCACTACAACTCAAAATTGCATGCACCAAAGATGACACAACTTTGTGCCACAATAGCTAAGATATGTACCTTGCGACATCTAGTGGCAGATGCCGTACTGCTTCTGGTTTGACCAGTACAATGAAATTCTCAAGATATTTTAGGTAGCACCTCATACACCCCATATTCCTGGCTTCATCTACCTTTCTATTATAACTCACACATCAGTTTTCTTTTTTTGTTCCCTTCTAATTTCCTAATCTGTTGGGAAAATATAGTTTCCATAGTGCTTTTATGAGATTTTGTCTATGAGAGTATATTTAACAATTTTCTGACTACAACTATAAAATTATAACTAATTGCAGCACTTTTTTAATGTTTCTGAATGATAAACAGTAAATGATTCACATACTGGTAGCCTAATAAGATATGAGCAAAATACTGTTGTGAAATGCTAAGCAATCTAATGACTCAGAAAGTATATATAATTTAAAGCCTTCATGTTACAAGGTGGAAAACAATATGTGGCATTTTATCCTCTACCCAAAAAATTAAAAATCTTCTGGCTAATGTTTAATTAACAAAAAAATCAAGAATCTTAGTTTCTGACATCTGAACATTGACCAGTTATTTGATTTACTCTTCACAACTTTAAAATTCTGGGCTGAGGATATCTGATGGTTGTAATATTAAACTATTATTTAATAGATGGCAAGATGTTAATTTAGCCATAAGCTTTGTCCAATACTCTTAGTTGTTTTGCACTATGAGGGAAAGGAAGAAAATGAGAAACTGTTCCTTCATTTCTTATACAAAATAAAGAAAATTCTTTCATTAATATTTATTAGGAATTTGGTTTGGAAAAAGAAAGTAATTCATTCTATAACCTCCAGAGTTGAAAGAAAAATTTTCATGTATGACACTTCCTGACAGATTACAGATGTGCTCTGAACTGAGCCCTGTAATTATACTCCCACCTCTTGTGAGCAATGCTGCTACTAACAGTGACATCAAGTCAAATCTCACGACTCAGCTTAAAGCTTCAGTCTATCAGTAAATTTCTGCATCTTTCCAAACACAAAACAGATTGTGTGGAGTTGGAAAGGAAGAAGTAACAATAGCAGAAGCTTAATTGGAGTCATTTGACATGCCTAAACAACACTGCTGATAAAAGCATTACCCGTGAAAAGGATGTATGTGGGTTCAACAACCAATGCACCACAGTCTCATTCTGACAGGAAATTTTGTAACAGTGCTGAAACTGTTGTAGGTAAAAGATTCAGTCTGAAGTACAGGAATCAGTTATCTATGTGAAATGACTTTCCTTAGTATTAAGACATCCAATAAACATTCATGGCACAACAGTAAATTAAGTTTGAAATTCAAGGGATATAAATATTGCATTATAGTACAAAAGTCATAACAGATTTCTTTGCACACACATAATAATACATCTACAGTTTTCACTTTATTAGTAAATAAAGATAATCTCATCACCAGAATAAATTACATTGGTTATACGCTCATAGATGGGTCAACAAATGATGTAACTAATGATGAACAGAATTACTGATTTTTCTTAGTTTTACATTTTACTGTTGTCACCATTATAAGTCTCTTCCAACTGAAGCATGTTGTCAAGCAAAAATTATTTTTGAAAATAAGACAACAATGCAAGTAAATACATGGCACAGATGTAAGCATGAGGACTGTGCATTTTCCATTCTCTGGAATGAGTAATCAACAAATTGTTTAGTCACCAATCAAATATTGTTGTGCCCTAGAGTGTTTTGCGACAGATGTGAAGCACCTATGCAATATAGACATGGCAAACAGATTAAGACTTAGTGGGCATGTTTAAGTGTGTAATTACATCAAACAGATTTTTTGTGGTTGATTATTATATGTGTAATGACTGCTATCTATCGATCCAGCAAATTCACAGTGAGCCAAGCTGTAAGTTTAAATCGAGAGTTACACAATGGCTTTGATGCCAACTTTGCTGGAGACCAGTTTTACTGCATTGCTTTAAATTTTAAAATAATCCAAACCTAATATCAAAAAATGTGCTTCACATTATTGTGAATGGTGTTTTAGCCATGCAATATCATATAAATTTTTGCTGTGCAAATTTCAAATTTGTGGTAACTGACTCAAAAAGTGTACATCTAAAATAACACATATTTAATGTGATGGTGATGGTACTGGTGGTGGTGGTGCATGGTGCATATATAGATTTTTACATTTGCTGTAACTTACTGTACTCACTTTGTATCTTGGCCAACTGATGAAGGAGTCTGCCGTTCTAGGCCATCTGTAATCACTGCATCATACACAAGAGACTGCATCAATGTCTTGTCACCTGAAACAGGAAAATTTAAGCTGAATATCTACTTATGGGCGAAATCTTAGTTTTGATCCCAATTTGATACTTTATGATTACTTCATTCTATTAAATAAATAGCTGCCATGTAAAATACAGGGTGACAGAAGGTTGCTTAAAGCTAATACCAGTATATAATCTATATTATTTAGCTGGAATATTGTGACCTCCTATAAAGAGAAATGGCTGCCAATAATGAGGCGTTTAAAGTGGAGTAGGAGAGTGTGTACTCGCTATATGGAAGTTCTACTCCTCCTCAACAGCGTTCCAGAAGAGTTCCTTGCCAGTATATACTGGGTTTACTGGAGCATAGGAAGAAGATACCTCATCAAGGCAGAGGGATGATAACAGTTGGACAGCTTCCCTTCCTACACACAAAGTAAGCTGATTCATGAAGTTAAAAAACAGATTACAGACAGGGGCAAGAAGCTAAAATCACATCAAGAGAAAATGGGCTTCATTACATGTGACATGAATTGTGAGTATGGAAAGAACTATTGTACTCACAAGTCAAAATGTGCAGTGTCCTTCTTGACCAACATCTTGCACAGAGTGTCTTGTATGTTACAGAGTTCTGTGTACTCATAATATTAGAACACAAGTTACATCTCAAGTGAAGTAGCTTCACCTATTAATATGTATTTTCTTAAAATAGGGGAAAAACATCTATTCACCTACATCAGACTGATGGGTGGAGCATAGAAAGAAGTAAGAGAAAACAGTATTTAAAATAATTTGTGAATTCTTGTTCTTTCTTTAGCAACACTACACACATTCACAAATACGACCAAAAATACACCCAAACGTATATTCCCACAGCTGCAGCCTGACTGATAGCTGATTATTGTTTAGTGAATGCAGTTGCCTGGACTGGTGGAGGTAGGGTAGAGTCAGGCAGATCTCTTGACAGATGACTCAGTGCCTGCACAACAAGACAAAAGGAGTTCAGAAGGTAGAGCAATTAAGAGATATAAAATGGGAAGGACTGGTGTGGACAGGAGTGAGAAGGAAAAGGGTAAGATAAGGCAGTGGGAAACAGATTAGTGGATATTTACACCAGGAGGCCATGAGAGTGCAGGATATGCTGAGGAGAGAATTTCTACCTGCATAGTTCAGAGAAATTTTCACTTGAAGGGAGTATCCAGTTCACCAGTGTAGTGATGCAGCCATTCAAGTCATCTGTGCAGCATGTTTGGCAACTGCATGGTCAAGCTTGCAGTTCACCACAGTTTGGCAGTGGCCATTCTTACAAGTAGACATTTTGTTACTTGTTACAACAACTTATATATGGGCCATCTGGAGGTATACTTCAGTCAATACCTAAAACCTCTTGGGTACTTCAGATTCATTGAAAACATTTTCTTTTGAACTCATGGCAAGGACAACTTTCACTCTTTCCTCCATAACCTGAACATCTGCTACCAAATCTGGTTCACCTGGTTTTTCTCACCAAAATGAACCATCTTCCTAGATGTGGCTTTTCACCTCCCAGGTGGCTCCAAAAATACTTCTGTTCACATCAAGCGCACTAACCCCCAACAGTAGTAATTCCACCATGACAGCAGTCACCCGTTCCATGTCTACAAGTCTTTTCCTTACAGCCTTGCCATCTGTGGCTGCTTCTTCTTCAATAGAAAGAGGGAGTTTTATAAATATAATGATAACCTTACCATAGCCTTTATTGACAGACAATACCATACCCAGATCATCCATAAACCATCTTGTGTGCCATGTCATCCTCTGAGTCTAGAGCCTTATGGCTGTAAACCAGCCACTGACAAGCACTCCTCTGATCATCCATATCACCCTGGGCTTAAAAAGTTCAACCACATCCTTCATCACAGCTTCAACTAACTCTTGTTGTGCCCTAAGATGAAAGATATCCTAGCCACATCACCCACAACAGTGGTCCACTGCCTGTCCAACATACAGCATATCCTTGTCCAACCCTATTGCTGTCCTACACCCCATGTTTGTTGTTGGCCCAGCTGCAAGACCTTCCACATACCCCACCCACCATCTCCTATGGTAGTCCAAACACAGGCATTTCATACCCAATAAAAGGCAGGGCCACATGTGAAATCAGCCATTTTATACATCAACTATGCTGCAATTACTGCACAGAATTCTATGTGGACATGATAAGTAACTAACTGCCTACTTGCATGAATGGTCACTGCCAAACTGTGATGAACCACAAACTAGATCATCCAGTAGCTGAAAATGGTGCACACCACTACACAAATTTCTTCAACAGCTTTTTCACTACATGGGCCATTTAGATACTCCCTCCCAGCACAAGTTCTTCTGCGCTATGCAGGTGGCAATTGTCTCTCCACATTATCCTGTGCTCTTGCAATCCCCCTGGCCTATATCTCCACTAAACTGTTTCCCATTGCCTCTACTTCCCTTTCCCATTCCCTCTTCTGTCCACACCATTCCTTTCCTGACCAGATCATGTACTGCCTTCTCCAATGAATCTTCCTCCCCTGCCCCTCCCCCATTCTTCACTGATCTCCCTCTCCCTCTCTCCTTTTTCCACCACTCTCCCTCTCACTTTCCCTCTTCATCTCCACCTTCACCTCTACCTTTCTCCCATTTTTCCCCTACCCTCCTTCTCTACCCCTCCCACACTCTTATAAATCTTACATCTACATCTACATCCATACTCCGCAAGCCACCTGACGGTGTGTGGGGGAGGGTACCTTGAGTACCTCTATCGGTTCTCCCTTCTATTCCAGTCTCGTATTGTTCGTGGAAAGAAGGATTGTCGGTATGCCTCTGTGTGGGCTCTAATCTCTCTGATTTTATCCTCATGGTCTCTTCGTGAGATATATGTAGGAGGGAGCAATATACTGCTTGACTCTTCGGTCAAGGTATGTTCTCGAAATTTTGACAAAAGCCCGTACCGAGCTACTGAGCGCCTCTCCTGTAGAGTCTTCCACTGGAGTTTATCTATCATCTCCGTAACACTTTTGCGATTACTAAATGATCCTGTAACGAAGTGCGCTGCTCTCCGTTGGATCTTCTCTATATCTTCTATCAATCCTATCTGGTATGGATCCCACACTGCTGAGCAGTATTCAAGCAGTGGGCGAACAAGCGTACTGTAACCTACTTCCTTTGTTTTCGGGCTGCATTTCCTTAGGATTCTTCCAATGAATCTCAGTCTGGCATCTGCTTTACCGACGATCAACATTATATGATCATTCCATTTTAAATCACTCCCAATGCGTACTCCCAGATAATTTATGGTATTAACTGCTTCCAGTTGCTGACCTTCTATTTTGTAGCTAAATGATAAAGGATCTATATTTCTGTGTATTCGCAGCACATTACACTTGTCTGCATTGAGATTCAATTGCCATTCCCTGCACCATGCATCAATTCGCTGCAGATCCGCCTGCATTTCAGTACAATTTTCCATTGTTACAACCTCTCGATACACCACAGCATCATCTGCAAAAAGCCTCAGTGAACTTCCGATGTCATCCACCAGGTCATTTATGTATATTGTGAATAGCAACGGTCCTATGACACTCCCCTGCAGCAAACCTGAAATCACTCTTACTTTGGAAGACTTCTCTCCATTGAGAATGACATGCTGCATCCTGTTATCTAGGAACTCCTCAATCCAATCACAAAATTGGTCTGATAGTCCATATGCTCTTATTTTGTTCATTAAACGACTGTGGGGAACTGTATCGAACGCCTTGCGGAAGTCAAGAAACACGGCATCTACCTGGGAACCCGTGTCTATGGCCCTCTGAGTCTCGTGGATGAATAGTGTGAGCTGGGTTTCACATGACCGTCTTTTTCGAAACCCGTGCTGATTCCTACCGAGTAGATTTCTAGTCTCCAGAAAAGTCATTATACTCGAACACAATACGTGTTCCAAAATTCTACAACTGATCGACGTTAGAGATATAGGTCTATAGTTCTGCACATCTGTTCGACGTCCCTTCTTGAAAACGGGGATGACCTGTGCCCTTTTCCAATCCTTTGGAACGCTACGCTCTTCTAGAGACCTACGGTACACCGCTGCAAGAAGGGGGGCAAGTTCATTCGCGTACTCTGTGTAAAATTGAACTGGTATCCCATCAGGTCCAGAGGCCTTTCCTCTTTTGAGCGATTTTAATTGTTTCTCTATCCCTCTGTCGTCTATTTCGATATCTACCATTTTGTCATCTGTGCGACAATCTAGAGAAGGAACTACAGTGCAATCTTCCTCTGTGAAACAACTTTGGAAAAATACATTTAGTATTTCGGCCTTCAGTCTGTCATCCTCTGTTTCAGTACCATTTTGGTCACAGAGTGTCTGGACATTTTGTTTTGATCCACCTACTGCTTTGACATAAGACCAAAATTTCTTAGGATTTTCTGCCAAGTCAGTACATAGAACTTTACTTTTGAATTCACTGAACGCCTCTCGCATAGCCCTCCTCACACTACATTTCGCTTCGCGTAATTTTTGTTTTACTGCAAGGCTTTGGCTATGTTTGTGTTTGCTGTGAAGTTCCCTTTGCTTCCGCAGCAGTTTTCTAACTCGGTTGTTGTACCATGGTGGCTCTTTTCCATCTCTTACGATCTTGCTTGGCACATACTCATCTAACGCATAATGTACGACGGTTTTGAACTTTGTCCACTGATCCTCAACACTATCTGTACTTGAGACAAAACTTTTGTGTTGAGCCAACAGGTACTCTGAAATCTGCTTTTTGTCACTTTTTCTAAACAGAAAAATCTTCCTACCCTTTTTAATATTCCTATTTACGGCTGAAATCATCGATGCCGTAACCGCTTTATGATCGCTGATTCCCTGTTCTGCATTAACTTTTTCAAATAGTTCGGGTCTGTTTGTCACCAGAAGGTCTAATATTATATCGCCACGAGTCGGTTCTCTGTTTAACTGCTCAAGGTAGTTTTCAGATAAAGCACTTAAAAAAATTTCACTGGATTCTTTGTCCCTGCCACCCGTTATGAACGTTTGAGTCTCCCAGTCTATATCTGGTAAATTAAAATCTCCACCCAGAACTATAACATGGTGGGGAAATCTACTCGAAATATTTTCCAAATTATCCTTCAGGTGCTCAGCCACAACAGCTGCTGAGCCAGGGGGCCTATAGAGACATCCAATTACCATGTCTGAGCCTGCTTTAACCGTGACCTTCACCCAAATCATTTCACATTTCGGATCTCTGTCAATTTCCTTCGACACTATTGCACTTCTTATCGCTATAAACACGCCTCCCCCTTCACTGTCCAGCCTGTCTCTGCGGTATACATTCCAATCTGAGTTTAGGATTTCATTACTGTTTACGTCTGGTTTCAGCCAACTTTCTGTCCCTAGTACTATATGTGCTCTACCCCCAGAATTCTTCTCATCTTGTGAGACTTGAGTTTCTCCTGGCATATACAATGTTCAAATAATATAGAATTGCAGCTACACGATGTCGTCAACAACCATTGATATTTTGACAGGAGCATACCCTGTCATTTTCAAGGCAAAATTGTATCAAGTAAGTACTGTGCAAGGGAATTTAAAAACTCAGTTTTGCGCAGAAATTCCAGAAAGCAGACCACACACACATACACACACACAAACACTGTGAGCACTAGTGCCATCACAGTACCAAAGACAACCAACATTAGAAGTTGTCGATAGTGAAAATTAATATCCTATGGGTGAGGGTAGTATTAACTTTGCACCTGTGTTTTTTGACAAAGGAGAGAGCAGGATCCTACATGGAATTTAAACAAAAATCTGTAAGTCTTTTTATGGGATTACTTGCTAATTTAATTTCAACTGCTTCCTTAATAACACTCTCAAATAGCTGGAAGTGCAGGCCACAATCTTTGTGTTGTTATATTCCAAAAGATGACTTGTGCCAAGACAATGTTCCACAATAGTGGATTTTCTCAGCTGTTGTAATTTTGTGTGACACTTATGTTCAGTAGACCAGTCCTCCACAGTTCTGACAGTCTGTCCAATATATGACATGCCACAAGTGTAAGGAATACAGTAGACACCTATATTACACAAACCAGGATCATCCTCTGTGGAACCTAAAAGTACCCTAATCTTAGACGGTGGACAAGAAACACATTTCACAACATACTTCTGTGAAACACAACCAACCCCATTGGAAATGCTCCCTGTGTAAGACAAAAAGGGTGCAGAATTTGGTGCCGCCTCAGTATTATCAGCACTCACCCTATACATAGTTGGTCAATAGCACGACTCATGTCTAACCTGTCTCTCACTGTAAGCATTGTGCAGAAAAGTGACCTTAAAATGGGCTTATTCACCAACCAAGTCTCAGGGTCTGAGATGATGGCGGCCCTGTGAACCAAGGTATGAAGCTCCCCTTCACACTGGGTCAGCTGGTGACAACTATCAACCTGTAGACACAAGTCAATGTGACTAGGCTTTCTACAAATAGCATTTCCCAATGTGCCAACAACTTTCCTCCTTACCAGCACATCAAGGAAGAGAAGGCAGCCATCCTTTTCCACCTCCACCATGAAACAAATATTTGGGTGGATTGAATTCAGGTGTTCTAAAAAGTCACTCAAATTCTGACTGTCATGAGGCCAAACAACGAAACTGTCATCTACATATTTGAAAAAACACACAGGTTTCAAAGCCGCTGATTCCAAGACACTTTTCTCAGAGTCTTCCATAAAAAAAAATAGGCAATAACAGGTTACAACAGGTTTCCAATTGCAGCTCCATTTGCTGATCTTAATACTGTTCGCTGAACATAAAGTAAATGGAAGTTAACACATGTCAAAATAGGTTCATTAATTCAACACCAAACCTGACCTGAATCAATCATAGCAAATCAGACAGAAGAGACTGCCAGTCTTTCACTCAACACTTTTTGTGGTGTCAGCATTGATCCCACGATACGTGAATCAGATAGTAAGCACTACATCTTTTAAACATAATCCTGCTTGTCGAGAACAACTGTAGCATTACCCTTGTCCATGGGTAAAATAACAATATCCAGATCAACTATTAAGTGAACATACAGGATCCATTACACTCATCAGCAGTTTCATTTAATGACTGCTTCAAAACTGTCAGCTTTTTCTTATGATTGGCTGGACAGTGTTTCACAGTCACATTCTGATTGGAAATTTCATTCTGTAACTGCCCGTATTTGGTGAAGTGAGAAATTTCCATGGCTCATAGTGTCATGCTATATATCAATGGAGAAAGCTTTTCATGATGCAGCTTTATCCATGCTAGTTACATTTTACACTGAAGCCCAAGTGTTTGCTAGTGGTTGATTTTATTAAGTCTGTTGAACAGGCTGTTTTTAAACTACCTCCTGAAGTTGCAGAGGAAGCTAGGAGAGAGGCATATTGTGTGCTGACTGGGACACATTCACCTAACACCATGACACCATAACAGCAGCTGAGACGGCTGCTTTAGTTTCTCTTAGAGTTGATCCAGATATTGTTATTTTACCTGTGGACAATGGCAATGTTACAGTTATTTTGAACAAGCTGGATTGCATTCAAAAGCTGGAGTTTTTACTTCCTGATTCAGCAAATCACAGGATCAGTGAGAGAAAGACTAACAGGCTCCTGAAGAAAGTTCCATATCACAGGAGAATATCAAGACTATTATTGTGATGGCCCTAGTTTTCATGGCCTGCCTAAGGTCCACAAGGAAGGGATTCTTCTTAGGCTGATTGTGAGTAATATTGTGTAGTAAAACACCTTGCAACTCTGCGGAGCCCACTAATCAGTCAGTGTAAGCATTATATTACATCAATCATAGAGAATGTGTTCGAATGACTCATGATATTCTAGTAAGTTTTGACACCATCTCTCCCATAATTAGTTCCTCTGTCTGATTGGTTACAATTGATTGAGGTTAGGCTTGACAAACCTATTTCAATGTGCATTGACTTCCATTTAGTTTTTATTCAACAACCAGTGCTACGAGCAGCAGATAGAATTGCAATGGGAAGTTCATTGCCGCACATTATTGACAACTTGTTTATGGAAGACTTCAAAAACATGTCTTTGAGTCAGTAGCTATGAAACCTGTGTGTTTTTTAGATATGTAGATGATACTTTTGTTGTTTGGCCTCATGGCAGTGAGAATTTGACAGACTTTTTAGAACACCTGAATTCAATCCACCCAAATATTTGTTTCATGATGTAGATGGAGAAGAATGGCTGCCTTCCCTTCCTTGGCATATCAGGCAGGAGAAAGGTTGATGACATGTTGGGACATGCCATTTACAGGAAGCCTACTCACATTGACTTTTATCTACAGGCTGATAGTTGTCACCACCTGGCTCAGTGTGAAGGGGAGCTTCATACCTTGGTTCACAGGGTCACCATCATCTCAGACCCTGAGACTTTGTTGACTGAATAAGCCCATCTTAAGGTCACTTTTCTGCACAATGCTTACAGTGAGAGACAGGTTAGACATGAGTCGTGCTACTGACCAACCATTCACAGGATGAGTGATGATAATAACAAGTTGGCACCTTTTTGCTTTATGCAGCAAGCATTTCCAATGGTGTTGGTTGTATTTTGCAGAAATATTGTGTGAAATGTTTTTTTTGATCACTATCACACACACAATATCCAAGAAAATCTGTTACTGTAGAGCATTGTCGGCACCGGTCACCCTTTGGTATGCAACAAACCAGACATTCAGGCACGACTTGCAGCTATTGGGATAGTGTTATTTAAGAAGCAGTTTAAATGAAATTAGCAAGTAACCTTGTAAATAGAGATTGAGGTTTTTATTTGAATTCTGTGTGGAATTTTGCTCCCACCATTGTCAAAAAACAGAAGGACAGAGTTAACGCTACCTCACCTATTCATTATTAATTTTCATTATCGATAACTTCTGATGTCGATCGTCTATGGTTGTGTGATGGGACTAGTGTATACAGTGTGTGTGTGTGTGTGTGTGTGTGTGTGTGTGTGTGTGTGTGTGAGTGAGTACATTTGTATGGTCATCCTTCAGGAATTGTTCTGCAAATGAAAGTTTTAAATTCTCTTGCACAGAGCTGACATGCTGCAGTTTTGCCTTGAGAATGACAGTGTGTACTCCTGTGGAAATATGAGCAGTTGTCGATGACATTGTCCAGCTACATTCCTACAATTATTTCAATCCTTTCACCTTGTGGCACAACCAGTAAGTCATCTATCAAAAGACCTGTCTCACTCTATTCCACGAACTCCTCCTACCACACAACACTTGTTGTAACCAGAACAACTGCTCTGTTCACCATATGACCTGCCATCCTGGTATAAATGGTCTGAAGATGGTCACATACTAGCCGAAACCAGTAGCCATAACAAATAAATATTTTATTGTTGTCAAGGCTGTTTTTAATCCCTTCTTAAACCCCTAAGTAGGTTACAGAATTCATCGCGCCACTAAAAAGTAGTGGTTCTGCTGGCTGTGATTAGATTTCTAGGTAAACATCAAAATCTTGTGCTTATTTAACAAGATTACACTTAAGCTATTTTGTAATCTATTATGCCTCTGGGCACATTTCCTGACAGACTTAAATAAATACACACACACACACACACACTGAAGCCACAAATGAAAATTTGTACCGAGTCTGGAATTCAAACCCAGGTCTCGTGCTCACTAGGCAGGTGCACCAACCACTATGCCACACTGGCACAGTGGCTTTGCACAACTGCATAGACAAACCTGCATGCCTCCCTCCTCAATACAAATTCCCATTCATGCCTCAGCCCACTTGGTATTCCCCCTAAATTTGAATTGCATTGCAGAGTTTCTCCAACTGTACTGGTATAGCACCTCAGCATCGAATGAAACAAGGATCCTGCCTGAAACTCAGGCTTAGGTGGTTTAGTCAAATGAAACTGTATGGTTCCAGAGACTTTTTCAAGTCTTGAACAGCTGTGAATTTTATATATATATATTTCCTCCCAGCCTTTTCCAAACTGCTTGAGAAAGGGGAGTATGACAGAATACTGAGTCATTTAATTAAGCAGAACTTGTTAACTGACCTGTTGTGGTTTTTGTGAAACATTCTCCACAGAGAAAACAACATAACACATCTCAAATGATATGCTAGCACAGCTAAGCAAGAAAAATTATCACGCTGGAATATTGAGTGTCTATTGTGTGGACCACAAAAAGTTATTCAGCAAACCAAACAGTTACATAATCCTTCTTACATGGATGGATGCTTACCTCCACTACAGAAAACACCAGTTGTCTTTAACAGACTGTATCTCAGGCATGAAAATAACTTCGTAAAGAGAGAACATAACCAATGGAGTGCCATAATGACTGATTTTAACCTACATCAATGATCTACATCCATCTCTACAACTATATTCTGCAAACCACAGTGATGTGCATGGCACAGGGTACTTTCTATTGTACCAGTTACTATTCCATTCCATTCAGATATGGAGAATGGGAAGAAGAGACTATTTAAACGCCTCTGTGCTCACTTTATTAGGATAATCTTCCATTCATGATTCCTCTGTGAGGTTCTATTTGGTACAGGTCCCACACAGGTGAGCAATACTCAAGGATGTGTTGAATGAATGTTTAGTTAGCAATCTTCTTTGTAGATTTATTGCATGTCCATAGTATTCTATGAATAAACTGAACTCTTATCACCTGCTTTACCTATGACTGAGACTGTGTGTTCATATCCCTACAAAATGTTACTTTCATTTGTATGAATTGATCAATTCCAGCCTTTAACCATACATATTATAGTCACAGGATACAACTTTTTTTTTAAGTGTGCAGTTTCACACTTCTCAACATTTAAAACAAGTTGTCCATCTTTGCACCATTCTTATCAAGATCTGACTGAATAACTGTGCAGATTCTTTCACGCAGTACTTTGTTACACATAATTGCATCATCTGTGAAAAGTCTGAGGTTACTAAAGGAATTTACATTCTTCACAAGGTCATTAATATTCAACATAAATAGCATGGGTCCCAACACATATGTCTGGAATATCCCCAAAGTTACTACAACATCCATTGCTGACTCTCCATCCAAAATGACTTGCTGCATCTTCCCTGACAACAAATCCTCAATCCGGTCACGAACTTTGCTTGATACCCCATACGATCATATTTCTATAATAGGCATAGATGTGGCACAAATTCAAATGGTTTTTTAAAATTAAGAAATACTCCATCTACCTGACCGCCTTTTTTCATGGCTTTCAGCATGGCACATGAGAAAAGTGTGAGTTGGGTTTCATAAGATAGTTTTCAGCATCCATGGCAGTGGACATGTAGGAGGTCATTCTGTGTGCGATACCTCATTACATTTGAACTCAGAATATTTTCTATGAATCTACAACAAATGGCTGTCTAAGACTCTTAAAGATCAGTTCAAAAACTGTAATGTTTGCTGATGACACACACTTACTAATGAAGGATCCAGACTCAACCTTAGCAGACACAGTTTAGATTACACATAAATGGTTCAGAGCTAATAGTTTAAGATTTAATCTCAAAAAGACCCATATTATGTAATTTCAAACAAACAACAGAAGTATATATTAATGGTCAGATATAGAGTACTTAATGAAGCACAGTGTATAAAGTTTCTTAGTGTCCTACTGAATAACAAGATAAAACAACGTCAGCACGGAAGCATTTCTCACTGTGTTGACATAAAGCCAAGAGTGTTGACTCATTACACTGGGCAACAACCAAAAAAACGTCATGGGTTTCTCAGCTGATTTAGACTAATTTTGGTGTTCTGAGTCCGAATATCACATTGATTTTGCTCTATCAGGTCAACTTTTTGAGATACAGCCATAGGCCTACATGACCATTTTTCCCTGAAATGTAAGCCTTTTTATAGGCTTCAATATGCTAATATTAGGGGTTTTAAGGGGATTATTCAGGACATATGAAAACAAAAGAAGCCTTTAAGATTGTAACAGTTAATCATTCCAATAGATGCATTTTTTTCTTACTATAGTATAAAATTTATTCTAATTTTTATTGTCTGACAGTCAACTGCATATTTCTATTACTATTTCAGATTGATATGGCTTCTGCGCGACGTTCATGCATGAATAATCCAGACGTTTTCTGCTACATCTGCGGAGAATACACGCTTTCAGTGGACAGGAAGAACATCACGGGATTTGTGAAGAACGCCTACCACGCTTACTTTCAAGTCAAGCTGGGTGACCAAGATAAGCCCTGGGCACCGCACACGGTCTGCAAGAAGTGCGTGGAATACCTCCGGCGGTGGATGAAGGGCACGAAAACTTCACTGAAGTTTGGGATTCCGATGGTTTGGAGTGAGCCCTTTGACCATGCATCGGATTGTTACTTCTGCGCCATCAATACTACTGGCATCAACCGGAAGAATCGGCACAGCCTCCAGTACCCCGACCTTCCATCTGCCCGCCGTCCAGTTGCTCACTGCGAAGAAATTCCTGTACCAGCGTTCACAGAGCTTCCTAACATCGACGATGAGGCCACCACTGCAGACGAGGGAGGATATATAGCAGACGAGCAGTATGAAGCACAAGATGGTCGGCAGCTCTTTTCACAATGTGAGCTTAATGATCTTGTTTGGGATCTCAGCTTGTCGAAGACTTCATCCGAGCTGTTGGCCTCCAGACTCAAAGAGAAAAATCTACTTGGCGAGGACGCGCGTATCACTTTCTTTTGTAGAAGGCATGAGGACTACATGGGCTACTTCTGCCAGGAGGAAGACCTAGTGTACTGCCGAGACGTCGCCGGTCTTCTTGTTAAACTCGGGGCTCCTACATACGATCCGAGAGATTGGCGACTCTTTATTGACAGCTGCAAGCGCTCTTTGAAGTGTGTGCTCCTCCACAATGGGAACGAGTTCGCCTCAATCCCTCTTGCTCACTCCACAACTCTTGTAGAGAAATATGAAGCAGTGAAGTACGTGCTCGACAAAATCCAATATGAGCAGCACCAATGGATCATCTGCGTCAACTTCAAGATGGTGAACTTTCTACTTGGTCAGCAGTCCAGGTTCACGAAATACCCATGCTTTATATGTATGTGGGACAGTCGAGATAGAGTCCAGCACTATGTAAAGAAAGTGTGGCCGCCACGAGAGCAGTTAGTACCTGGTGCAAGAAACATCATAAACGAACCTCTTGTTGACCGGGAGAAGATATTGATCCCACCGCTACACATGAAGCTTGGGTTAATGAAACAGTTCACGCGTGCTCTGGACAAGGATGGGAGGTGCTTCCACTACCTGTGCCGAGCCTTTCCGCGACTGACCATTGAGAAGCTGAAGGCCGGCATTTTCGATGGGCCACAGATACGGCAGCTCATAAAGGACACAGAGTTCGAAAACTCCATGAACACGTTAGAGTGCAGGTGGTGAACAACTTCCTGGGGAACACGAAGGCAGCAAACCACGCCAGACTCATCAGCAGCATGATAGAGGCCTTTCAAAAGCTCGGGTGTTTGATGAGTATAAAGATGCACTTCCTGTACTCACACATGGAGAAGTTTCCTGAAAACCTTGGGGCGATGAGCGAAGAGCAGGGAGAAAGGTTCCATCAGGACATGCGCCAAATGGAGGATAGGTACCAGGGGAGGTGGGACGCAGTCATGATGGCGGACTACTGCTGGATGCTGAAGAGAGACAACCCAGCAGCTGCTCACAAACGGGAATCGAAGAAACGCCGATTCATGCCGTGAACTCTGAACTTTTGTGTCACGTAACGCTCATTGTTATACTAATATTATGATAAATATGCTTATTTAATTTGGTGGAGTAAATAAAAACTTAATGAATTTGCATACGTTGACTTTTATTTCTTGAGGAAAACGGAAAAAATCTTCCGGGGTTTCTCAGCAGATGATACAAAGAAATTTGTTTTTTTAACGAAAAATCGATTTTTAAAAATTTCTGTAGCACAAAATCCTGACCTGATAGAACAAAACCAAGGTCATTTTCGGACTCAGGGCATCAAAATTAGTCTAATTCAGTGGGAAAACCCTAGACTTTTTTAAAAAAATCTTTTTTTGTTGCCCAGTGTTATGAATATTGTCACTCCATGTTGTCTTACAGAATTATCTTCTGAAATAGTGCATCTAAAGTAAAGAAAGTATTTGTTCAGCAGAAGAGAGCAGTAAAAACAGTGTGCAAAGTGGACAACAACATATCTTGGTAAAGCCTTTTTACAGATCTAGGATTTCTTACATTCAGTTTCCAACACAAATTCCTTAATGGGTTCTGTTGTTGGTAATAAAAATAATTTTCAACTAAACTGTTGTGACTCGCCGATTATTCAAACTGCCGCCGCGCAATTACGCACGTCCTGGAATCCTAAAAAACTCCCGGGTTTTTCCCAGTTTTCTCTCGGACAAAATAATTCCTGGGTTTTTCCCAGATCTCCCGGTTGTCCCAGGTCATATACACCATGTAAACACACACACACACACACACACACACACACACACACACACACATGCAAACCCAACTCACACACACATGTGCTATAGGGTCAGTAGCAACTATCATGTTCATAATATTGCTACGTTCCATTCTGGATTTTTCGATAAACAGATACACCTACAATTCTTCCCTTTTGGGGTTGAACTATGAAGGCATGATTGAAGTTACCCAGTGATGACTTGACATGACTGTCAATCATGTGACCTCATTGTTACAACTGATCCTACTATGTTATAAGTCAAACAGTTAGTGTGAATCCAATGTTGATGTGGCAGCCCTTGCGCATGCACATTTCCCCTCCCTCACCAACCCTCCCTTTATTGATTTATTTACATTTGTTGCTAGTGCTATGTCTTTCAGCAGTCATGACTCGACAGAGGGCACAAAGTTTACTATAATATTACCACAATAAAATAAATAAAAAATTGCAGTTGAAAATATTCTTCTACTCACTGTGCTATGATACTAAAATGGATAATATAAAACATAATGTTAAGAACTAGATTACAATATACTTTACAATAGTAACACAGTCAATATTACAACACAGTGTAAAAAATAGCAGAGTTGCACTGGCACTGAGCTGCAGCTCAGGTAGACACTGTTCTATCACCATGGAAGTATTCTTCAGTACTGTACAAACTTTGCTCTTGTAACATACACAAAATTTTAGCTCTAAACTGTTCAGTTGGTAATGACTGAAAATTCTTAGATAGAGCATTAAATAATTTTATGACTCAGATAGCTTTCCAATTAGCTGATGAAGTTTTCAAAATTACCATTTGGGGAACGGTACACAGAAACAACAATTAAGTTAGCATCTGGCAGCACCAGAGCGACCAGTTCAAGATCCAAGTCCATTCAGAAGTTCTTTCTTCATGTCATGGCATTACAATGCTGTGTGTGTTTTAACCTC
This sequence comes from Schistocerca cancellata, assembly GCF_023864275.1. Classification (NCBI taxonomy): domain Eukaryota; kingdom Metazoa; phylum Arthropoda; class Insecta; order Orthoptera; family Acrididae; genus Schistocerca; species Schistocerca cancellata. The sequence continues at coordinate 534,033,896 of NC_064630.1, read as the reverse complement.
ATCAACAAGTTTCTTCCATTCTGCAGTGCGGTTCTCCGCCTTCCTCGGACTCTGAGTGATTTTATATCTTCTTCCACATCATCTATCCACTGTTTTTGTGGCCTTCCTCTTTATCTTCTTCTGGTTGCCCTCCATTCAAAAAATCTTTTTAGTTTTTCTTCCAATATGAGTCCTGAGGACATGCCCAAGCCAGGCTATTCTTCTACTTTTTACAATTCTTACGATGTCAGATCTTTGTATGAGACAGTCCAGCTCAGTATTCATTCTAGAGCTCCAGAAACCATTATGATCCTGAACTGCCCCACAGATCTTATGCAGCACTCTATGTTCAAATATCCCGAGCTGTTGCTCATCAATATTCGTTAGCATCCATGTTTCGCATCTGTAGGTTACAACTGGCCTGACCATGACCTTATATAGATGAAGATTCAGCTGCTTATTTAATAAACTAGAGGCCAACAAGCATCTATTAGCACTTAGGATGCACAGTTTTATTTCAGTTGACATGCAATTTGTGCTGTTAATATTAGAGCCCAAATAGTCAAAGTTCTACACATGTTCAAAATTGAAACCATCTGTTGACAGTCTATCCAAGTTATTATTTCCCTTCCTGGTGAAATTCATGTACTTAGTCTTTGTTTCATCTATAAGAAGGCCTCTAGGTCTTGTGGTTTCTTTCAGCTCACATATTGTTCAAAAAAATTTTGGGATTGAAAGCCGGTTGTCGTAAACATCATTCCACGATATTTAGCTGGACAACTGCCACCCATCTTCAGGTGAGCCAAATGAGGACTGATGAAGATGTTCTCTGCTCGGTCTTATATAGTGTCCTGATGGTGCTGCCACACATGCGTTGAAGTCGCGAAGACAGACAGACCACACTGCCCAGAGACTTCAACGCATGCGCGGCAGTACCATTAGTGCACTACATAAGACAGAGCAGAGAACATCTTTGTCAGTCCTCGTTCAGCTCACCTGAAGATGACTGGAAGTTGTCCAGTCAAAACATCATGGAATAAAGTTTACGACAACTGGCTGCAATCCCGAAATGTCTTTGAACAGTTGATCTGCCTGTAAAATTTTAAATTTTAGCTCACATACTGTCCTCTCTAGTGATACCTTTGTTCTACTAATAATTGCTACATCATCAGCACAAGTGCATATCTGAGTCGACTTTGTGCCTATGTAGCCAGATATCTGAAGCTCCCGCATGGCTGCTTCAACAGTCAGATTGAAAAGGATTGTAGAGAGTGCATCCCCTTGTCTAACCCCTTTACTAATGTCAAACCAATTGCTCAGTTCTCCAGCCACTCGCACTGCAGCCTTGGAACCAGCCAATGTTGCTTGAATAAGTGACACATACTTTGATGGTATACCAAGCAGCAGCAAATCATTTAGCATTCATGCTCTATCAAGATTATCAAAGGCCTGCTTGAAGTCTCTGTAGAAGTTATAAGCTCAATGTTATACTTATATGCCTTTTCATGTATTTGCCTCAACACACATATCTGGTCTGTTGTTGATCTATTAGACCGAAATCCACACTGATACTCTCCCAGAGTATCTTCTGCATATGGTGCTAATGTGTTGTAGGTAATACACACATTAAAAAAAGTTTTTCATCACCCTGGTTCCCAGAACTCCTCAAGACAGATGTTGACTGTGGATATTGTATCACAGAGACAGTCCCTTTGACTGTTCAGAGTTGTCACTAAACCTGCCCAAAGATATAAACAACCATGCATGAGCAGTGCCTATTAGACAGAGAGGGTCTGACAGCCAATCAGCTCCAGTTATTCCACCAGGAAGGAGGTACATGGCTCATGTTGTCTGTAGTTCAACCATGCCTAGACGGTCAATACCGTGGTTCAATCACATCCACATTGTTACTTTGTGCTAGGAAGGGCTCTCAACAAGGGAAGTGTACAGACATCTTGGAGTGAAACAAAGCAATGTTGTTTGGACACAGAGAAGATAGAGAGAGACAGGAACTGTCAATGACATGCCTCACTCAGGCAGCCCAAGGGCTACTACTGCAGTGGGTTACCGCTACCTACAGATTATGGTTTGGAGGAACCCTGACAGCAACACCACCATGTTGAATAATGCTTTTTGTGCAGCCACAGGACGTCGTGTTACACTCAAACTGCACGCAATACACTGCATGATGTGCAACTTCAATCCCAACAGCCATGGTGAGGTCCATCTTTGCAACAACAACACCATGCAGCGTGGTACAGATGGACCAAACAACATGCCAAATGGGCCGCTTAGGATTGGCATTACGTTCTCTTCACCGATGACTGTCTCATATGCCTTCAACCAGACAATCATCACAGACATGTTTGGAGGCAACCTGATCAGGTTGAATGCCTTAGACACACTGTCCAGTGAGTACAGCAAGGTGGAGGTTCCCTGCTGTTTTGGGGTGGCATTATGTGGAGCTGATGTACACTGTTGGTGGTCACAGAAGGTGCCGTAATGGCTGTATGATACGTGAATGCCATCCTCCAACCGATAGAGCAAGCATATTGGCAGCATATTGGCGAGGGATTCGTCTTCATGGATGACAATTCACACTCCCATTGTGCACATGTTATGAATGACTTCATTCAGGATAATGACATCACTCATCTTAGAGTGGCCAGCATGGTGTCCAGACATGCACCCTATCGAACATGCCTGGGATGGACTGAAAAGGGTTGTTTAGGGACAACGTGACCCACCAATCACTCTGAGGGATCTACGCTGAATCGCTATTGAGGAGTGGGACAATCTGGACCAACAGTGCCTTGATGAACTTGTGGATAGTATGCCACGATGAATACAGAAATGCGTCAATGCAGGAGGATGTGCTATTGGGTATCAGAGGTACCGGTATGTACAGCAATCTGGACCACCACATCTGAAGGTTCGCTATATGATGGTACAACATGCAATGTGTGGTTTTCATGAGTAATAAAAAGGGCAGAAATGATGTTTATGTTGATCTCTATTCCAATTTTCTGTACAGGTTCTGGAACTCTTGGAACCGAGGTGATGCAAAACTTTTCTTGATGTGTCTACTAGAGAAGATCTTGTAGGTTACATTCAGCAGGGTAATTCCTCAGTAAATCCTTTCTTGTATATTGATCCATTCTTCTGGGATTATTTTCTGATTCCATATCAACTGTCAGCAAATTTCCCTCTTTGTCCTTACAAGCTGTTATTTTTGGTCTATATTCTTGAGTTCTTTAATTTTCTTGTAGAATTTTCTGTTTTCAATCCTTTGGTAGTGCTATTCCATCTCCTCTACCTTTCTCTTCACAGCTTCCCTTTTTTCCCTCCTGCATACCATTCTGCCTCTATTCTCTTTTCATTATATAATGCCTTTTTGGTCTAGTATTCCACTGCAAGAATTTCAGACATGCTTCCTTCTTCTGTTCCACTGCCTGTCTGCATTCAACATCATACCAGTCTTCATTCCTAAGTCTCCTCGCTTCTGTTGTCTTAATGACATCTTTAATAGAGTTACATTCTTCGTCCATATCATCTCCACCATCTTTTGTTTGTAACTCCTTTCTCAATTTGTTCTGGTACTCCAGAACAGTAGACATATCTTTCAGTTGCTCTATATTCCATTCCTTTACTCTGGTACTACTTCCTCTGCCAACCATAGCAAGTTTCTGTCTCATTTTGGCTCCTACTAGGTAATAGTCAGAATCAGAATTAGCTCCTCAGAAAAGTGTGCACATTTTCCAATCAGATCCTCACCTCTTTGATATCAATATATGGTCTATTTGGTTTGCTTCATTTGTACCTCATATTTTCCATGTCCCTTTGTACATATTTTTCCTTGTGAAACAGGTATTTACTGCATTCTTCTTGTCTGCAGAAACAAACTGCACAAACCTCATACCATTATTATTAGTTTCATCATGCAGACCTTTCTTAGCAAACACATTTCTGAACGCCTCTTCCTTTCTTAGTTTTGCATTATAGTCACCAAGAATTATTTTGGAAACATATCTGGGTATCCTGTCACACATCTTCTGTAGTTGATCATAGAAGATGTCCACAGTATTTTCATCTGATTCTTCTGTTGGTGCATATATATCCACAAAGGTCACATTGTGAAATTTGCCTGTCATACGCAGAGTACATATTCTTTCATTACATGGGGTGAAAGCAATAACTGATCTATGCATATCCTTGGAGACTATAAACCCAACTCCATACTCCCCTTGTCTTTTGTCTTTTTCTGAACAGTACACGGAGAATTTCTCCTCTTCACTTCCACCTGATATCCCGCAGTTCAACAACTCCCATTCTATACCTTAGTATCTCTTCTGCAATACTATTCATTGCTCCTGTTTGTAACAGGTACACATGTTCCATGCTCCAAATTTAAGCACCAATAAATACATATTCCTGTTTCCTAGCACAGTTTGTCTATATAGGGCAGTCTGGCATTTCTTGTTGAATTATTTGCAATAACAGATTTTTTACAAGCCAGGGGTATCAATCCTGCACTTAACCCCCAATCTGGAGGACCAGGGTTAGCTCCCCTAGAGGGGTTGATGACCTAGGCTGTAGAGTCACCCCTACCCTATGGTGTGGGACACACTCTGTCTGGCTCCACCGTCGAGACCACTCCAGCTTGGGTGACCCTGCCAGTAGCTACGCTATGGCTCTCAACCTCATCAAAGCACACAAACCATCCAGCCCAGCCCTGAAGGTGCCTACGATAAGGCAGTGGCACCTGGGAGGGTCATTCGCAAGTTATTTACAACAATTGTATTGTCTCTGAGCTTACTATTTGCATACACAGACACAACACCATGGTTAGAAGTTTCCTTATACCATGCATATTCAATATGTCTGTAGTAACCTGTTTCTCAATGGACTAGACAGTGTTCACATACTGTACACACCTGAATAATCCACACATTTCTTCCCGAATTTAAGGGTGAAAAACCGGGTTCCACAGATTATTCAAAACGAGGTTGGTACTGCTCTGCCTCCAACAATAGATCCCATTATACTATTGCATTATTGTGGCCTCAGTCTGTGACACATCAGTAGCATGTTAGAAGTGAAGGACTATCAACTTCTTCAAACTTGTTAATTATGGCTACAAGTTCTCATTTGTCACTTGTACACTGCTAAAGAAAAACTGAAAATTATTGAAGAAGCTGAGAACATTGGAAACTGTGCAGTGGGAAGAAAGTACAACATGAGTGAGAGTTGTATTCATGTTTGGCAAAAAAACAAAACGTTGCTTCAAGAAACTAAGGGTAATTGCAGGCATTTTGCAACAAAAAGTGAAGCATCCGGACCTCAAAAAAAGGCTCTGTAGATGAGAAGCGGCAATATGGATGCGCAGTGATGAGTGAAATTTGCCAACTTAAATCCAAAGAACGAAGCATTACCAGCTTCAAAATTAGCCAGAGCTGGCTATCAAGATTATTCAACTGAAATAGATTAGGATTCCGGAGGAAAACTACCATCACTCAACAGCTTCCAGGCAATTACGGGGGAAAAAATGGTGCATTTTCATCGTTACGTGATAAATCTGCGATGCTAACAGTCCTGTATATTATCACAAACTGGTAATGCAGATCAAACGCCAGTCTATTTTGAGATGTCGCTTGACAACATTGTGAACACGAGAGGAGAATCCAACATCATGATATGAACTGGTGGCAGTGAGAGGCAAGGGTGTACAGTGATGTTGTGTGTAATTGGAGATGGACTAAAGCTACCACCTTATGCAATATTTAAAAGGAAACTATTCTGAAAACACCACTGAAAGGCATATTAGTGAGAGTGAATCTAAAAGGGTCGATGGACAATGACCTTGTGATTGACTGGGTGACGCACGCTTGGCAATCTCGCCCTCATGCGTTACTGAATTCCCGTAACACGTTGGTCTTGGACAGCTTCCATGGACATACAACTAAGGAAGTGCAAGACAAATTATGATACAAAAAGGGAAAACTGAATTAGTCATTATCCCTGGAGGCCTAACATCCATCCTACAACCACTAGATGTGTGTATAAACCAGCCATTCAAAGCTGCACTTAAACAGCGATACACACAATAGATGGCTGATGAAAACCACAAGTTCACACCGAGTGAAAACATCAAACGCCTGGATTTGTCCCAGATTTGTGAGTGGGTGAAACATGCATAGGACTCCATTCAGCAACCACTGGTGGAAAAATCCTTCAAAAAATGTGGTATCACAAATTTACTGTATGAAATAGTGGACAACACTCTATGGGAAGATGATGACAACAACAATTATTCTCCCACTAGTGATGATTACGAAAGTAATGATGAACAGAGAGGTAAGGGAGCATATGTAGACTAAAATATTTTATTGCACATATGCTATTAACATTAAACTCTTAAACATGGTAATTCGCATTTCTTTTTGTTGCTACTGTAGCTAGGCCTACAGTAGGCTGGCAGGGATAATGTTACCCGGCTGGCCGCCCGGATAATAGGCCAGCCGGCAGGCCTGCTGACTGGCCAGCTATACACTGCTGAATAAGTTGCGTATTAATAATTTATCAACCTGTCCAACAGCAGGTGAAGATTATGACACATTTCTTCAAACTAGTTGATATTATACGTAATTTTGAACACATAATCATTATTCCAGAACTTTTTTTAGGGTATGTGGATAATTTGAGGGTGCGGATTATTCAAATATATAAGGTACACAATACATTGCATCTCACTTCTGCAACAAATGACGATAATGAAACCCTTTTTCCCTACGGCACTGTACATTTACACTGTGTGTGACTTAGCTTGCATATTTTCAGTGCTCACATTTCCTTCGCTACTGGAATATTTTTGGCCTTCGCCGTTTATCTCACTGGATCACTGGGCATCCTCTGGAATAAAAAATGTCTTATCAACTAGTACCTGCAGAAGATGTGGTAACTCCACTACTTGACAAAGTTGGCATGTTACTTCAGGCTGATGTTGACTTGGTACCAACCGGGGAACAGAAACCTTTGAATGGAATTTACTCACCATGCAAATTGAATTATTGGAAGTGGAGTGCGCATACCCATAGAGATAAGTACATGACAATAAATCAGCACATGGCTGGCAAGGACGCCTAATGACTGAGCACCAAAAAAATGGTTCAAATGGCTCTGAGCACTATGGGACTTAACTTCTGAGGTCATCAGTCCTCTAGAACTTAGAACTACTTAAACCTAACTAACCTAAGGACATCACACACATCCATGCCTGAGGCAGGATTCGAACCTGCGACCGCAGCGGTCACGCAGTTCCTGACTGTAGCACCTAGAACTGCTTGGCCACGACTGAGCACATGTCAACTCTCAGCACAAGTGTTAGGCTATGGCCACTGCAGTCTAACTCCAAGGAGCACTGCCCACTTCGCTCATTGCCACTCATAAGTATATACTGACTTCAGCAGGTCTGCTGATACGATGCGATGTGTGCACCCTTCAAGGCAGGCTCCTAAACTACTCCTCTGTTCTACCCATGCCATTTCACTTGCTTCCTTCGGGACATCTGCTGGAAGGGATACTAAAATAACATTCTTGGGCCTACGTCTTTGTCCATTATTATATATTTTTACGTCTTTGTCCATTGCTATATACTTTTAAGTTGAAATGAATACCAATTTTGAATCTATTATTTAATACCTTCATTTTAATTTTTCAACTGTAAAACTGTTCTGACTTTGGAAAGTATTTTGTAAGAAGCTAGTTACAGTATTAGTTATGATGCCACCTCTTAGTTTGCTAAGGTGAAACCAGGCTCTTCTTTGCTATATGGCATTCATCATTTTTCATTGCCAGTACCTATTATGACTTTCCAGAATGAGATTTTCACTCCGCAGAGCAGTGCCTGGCAGATTAAAACTGTGTGCCTGCCGGACTGAGACCCAAACTCAGGACTTTTGCCTTTCACAGACAAGTGCTCTATCATCAGAGCTACCCAAGCATGATTCTTGCTCCATCCTCACAGCTTTACTTCTGATGGCCCCTCATCTCCTACCTTCCAGACTTCACAGAAGCTCTCCTGTGAACCTTGCAGAACTAGCACTCCTCGAAGAAAGGATATTGTGGAAACATGGCTTAGCCACAGCCTGAGGGTTGTTTCCTGAATGAGATTTTCACTCTGCAGGTGAGTGTGAGCTGATGTAAAACTTGCTGGCAGATTAAAACTGTGTACTGGGCCAAGACTCGAAATTGGGACCTTTGCCTTTCGCGGACAAGTGCTCTAAGGTAGAGAGCATTTGTCTCTATGGTAGAGAACTTGCTCACAAAAGCAAAGGTCCCAAGTTCGAGTCTCAGTCTGGCAGACAGTTTTAGTCTGCCAGGAAGTTTCTATTATAACTTTGTTTCTGTTCTCAGTATTGAAATTTTCAAACATTTGCATAGTAGGCTTCAAAGTAAACCTATACTGTTCACCAGCTTTTCCAGTTTGTAGCACAGTTTTTTTTATTACAGTTTATTCCTTTTTCTGTGTCTGCAGTGGTTTTAGCCAGTTTGTAACCCTGCACCCCTGTACGCCTGCTACTGTTGAATTTCTTCTGGGTCCTTGCTTGTTGTTCACTTCCTGCTGTGTGTATTTTTGCTTTCTGTGGAGGTTACATCCAGCAACTTATTTACATTTGTATTTGGTTTGTTCTGAATGATGGATTTTGTTTCACTGACACTACTATGACTTTTAATCTGCTCGTGAGGAAGTGCAAGTGCCCAAGCAGGCACAGGTACTTGTGCTCAAGATCTGTAGATTGTTAAGCTCTGTCCTACACTGAAGAAAAACCATTTGTGTCATTACCTCAGATAAATTTGCTTTGAAAACTTATGTCCTCAAACTTCATGTAGAATTGGACAGGCTTTTCTTGTTAATTTTATTGAAATACAGTGTATATTTTCAAACAGTGAGTGCTGTGAGAAATGTATTTTACACTGTAGCATGGATTGTAGTCTACTTTTGTGCCTCAAACAATTTTATACGTTGGGCCCCTCGCAGTTTTTATTGAATATTAATAACATTACAGACATTACTAACAGTAACCTCAGACTTTTTGCAGGTGACATGGCTACCTACCAGGGATATTCAATATTGATTTACACTTTATTTTTTCTCATCATTCGTAGTGCACCATTTGAGTCTCATTACAGTTGCAGGTATGAAGTATTTTTGTCTAACCATAGGTGGCAGGAAAAATCACTACAAGTGTAATCCATCCACTGCAAAGCCCTTTCCCCAACTACTGTTATTACATGAGTGAACAACATGGGGTATTATCACAAGGACAGTGCTGGACTACATGTTTTCTGTAGACGTAGGGTGTAAAAACTAAGGATATTCACAGACAATTGGTGGCAGTTTGTGGAGAGTGTGCACCATCAAGATAAGTGCTCTTGCAACATGACAACACTCCTCCCACATGAGTTGAAAAACTATGGCTGCCATTGCTGAAATGGGGCTCCAAGTACTGTCACACCAATTGTATTTGACTGATCTGGCCCCTTTTGATTACCACCTTTTTGGGGCTTTGAAGAGACATCTGCACAGACATCAGTCACAGACTTCCTGGAACTTTGAGCAGCTGTCCTGAACTTGGTGCAACAGACTCCAAAAAAGTGGTTTGAGGAAGGCCTACATAAGTTAAAGTGGCCAAGTTAGAAGGATATGGTGGGTGTGGAAGTACCTGGAACCTCATTTTAGCAATGGTACCTGTGGTTTTTCAACTCATACAGAAGCGATTTTCATGATGGTTCACAGTCTCCATACACTACCACCAACTGTCTGAGAATATCCTCAGAGTATACACCCTCCTCCCATAGAAACCACGGCATCTAGTGCTGTCCTTCACGGCCAAACCTCATGCTATTTTCTCAATAATGATAGCAGCTGGAAAAATGGGCTGTACTGTGCAGGGACTACATCTACTGACGCTGTATATAATGTGTGTGAGCATGGATCAGCCACTGGCATCTTGTTCCAGGACCATGTTTGTAGTTTATGAGTGTGGTCTTAGTCTGTGTTGCTATGATTTATGACCAACATTACACGAGATAACCTGATGGTGCCCTACCTGGCTGAAACATGTCATTTTTGAGACAATAACTACCGTTCTGCAATCTAGGACTGTCTTTTAATACGATTATTAATGCTACTGCTTGGCATGCCACCTGCAGTTAGACCAAAGTACTGCATACTAGCAACTGTAATGATGAGTCAAGTAGTGCACCATGAATGATGGGAAAAATAAAGTGTAAATCAATATGGAACACCTTTTATATAATGAAATACTTTAAAAGTGGTGCAAAGATTGGCAACATGCAGAAACATAAAATTGTGAATTTTACAAAACTAAAAAATGTAGTATCCTATGATTACAGTATCAATGAGTCATAACTGTATCAGTCAACTCATATAAATAACCAAGTGTAATAATTTGTAGGGATATTAAATTAAATAATTACATAAGGTAAAGCAGGTGGTAGACTTTGGTTCATCAGTGGAAAACTAAGACTACAGAGTAGTCTATGAAATCTCATGAGTTTTTATAACATAAAGCAGCAAGTACAGATATGCAGAATCTGTGACAGTCAATTCCCAACTAGTGTCACATGGGATTTTGCATTTCATGGCTCGCTCCTCTTAAGTTAGTACTGGTGGCACTATACCCCTTTAGGACTTGAAATTTGCACAGCTCCTGTGCAGTGCCTACACAGTTCTCGTATAGCTGTTTGTAATTAATAACAGAAACTAGCTAATTACTTGACTTCAGCATTCGTTACTTGGAATTTCATTTCTAAATTTTCCTAAAAAGCTGAGTTCAATACACATGTCTCTACAAAAGGAAGCATTGTTACCTATCTTGCAGTAGTAGCCTAGAGCAGACAGGTGTTGGTCACTTGTAACACCTAGAGGTCATGCAGAGACCTTCTGCGCACAACAATTTTTCACTCTGTACTGGAATGTATACTTTACTTTCATTCTGACATCATTCAGACATTTACTTACTTCCATGATTTGGAGTTGGGCAAAGGAGAAAATTCTGTATAAAACACTTTTGATTCAATGTAAGCACTCATCTGTCTAACTTTGTTAACAATTTTTTATCTTTTACTATACACTCCTTTTCGATAAACTTCACTTCACCCAAGTGTCACAATAGTTAAGACATTGGATGCATACTTGGGAGGATGGCAGTTCAAATCCCCCTTCCACCACCCAGATTAAGGTTTGCCACTGTTACGTTAATTGTTTCATGCAAATACTGGGTTGATTCCTTTGAAAAGGTTATAGCCAGTTTCATTCCCTGGGTCGAGCTTATGCTCTGCTGATAATGATCTTGTCATCAGCAGAATGTTAAACTCTCCATTCTCCTTTCTTGCTTCTTTGAACTTTAAATCTTCACATCATTGCTACTGCAAATTATTTTATGTTTCTGCCTTCATTCATGTAACAGTTTTCACTTATTGCAGTTCCATTCACTCATTTTTTAATAATTTAATTTTTGCTTTTTACAGTGTTTCCACTGTACATGTAATGTACAGCATAATTTTGTAACATTTCACTCTGTCAGTATTTTAGATACTTTTCACTGCCTCAAGACATTTGAAATCTGACTGATTACAGAATAATTATCACTGCTAGTTTGGTTCTTTGCATGTTAAATGTCAAAATTCATTTTCAGGGACATACACTTACAGAAATATGAGTCCTTCTCCATTTTCTTCATGTTAGGATGCCCATCTCTGAGTGGTGATCTTGGCCTCAGTGACATCCATTTCCATCCAGGCTTACGAGTTCTTGACAAAAAATGGAGCACCTGTTCTTCAGGTGTTTTAAATGTATTTTCAGAGGCATAGTTGTATTCACAGTAAACCCTGAAAATCAAAGTATGGTCTTCATTACAGAAACACCAAACTGGATTGTGAACATAAAAGGTCTAAGAACACACTGTCAATTCATTACATTAATTAGAACCATCATACAAAAGACATCTTATCAGTAATTACCATTCTGGATGCACTCGCCAGTTGTTCCCTTTGAAAAATTCTGTAACTGTAACAGAAGAAAGTTTTGTCAGTTAGAGTGAAAACTACTCTATATCAATGTAATTTGCTTCTGATAGTGTTTAAAACAGTGCCATTAAAAGTTATTTAGATATATACAACAACAACATCTTTCATAATTTTACAATATGGTAATCTACTAACTGTTACTGGGAGTCTCAGCACTAATGAATAAAATGTATAATGGTCTGGATGATAGCTAAAGAGATTAACAATGGCAGGTCAGCATTTTATACAACTTAATGTATTCCTAACTGCTGCATGCACCTTGTATAAAAGGCACATAAAGATTTGTATTTGTTTAAGTCAGTTTTAAGTGGGTTTAACGACACAAGTTAAACATCATTAAAATGTACTGGTGCCCATTACCTTTCAGAACATATTGTACCAAAACAATTAATGAACTCTTTAATGAGAGTGTTATCTTCATTGCACAACACAAAGAATGGGTGAGATACTGAGATCACTGTAAACATTAACAGCATACTCTGTTGCTGCAAACCTATTACAGCTCTGACAGCAGTTATTGATTAGTAGGATAATAATTGGCAACTTTTACACGTGTTGTAATGAACATAAGTAATTATAAATTAATAAATACATAAGCCACTTAAAAACTAACAGCAGTAATGGTGTCTACTAGACACTGTCATATACACAACATTCTCAAATGCAGCAACATACCCCCATAACAAACCCATAGATGAAGGAAAACAAAGGAAATGAAACAGTAAATGAGTACACATTCTCTGCAATGGATCTCTATTCTGTGACCTAACAGAACTGTCAAATGACCCAAATCTATAAACACAGGTATGTGCACACATACACACATATGTGCACACACATGCACATGTACAAACGCATGTGGGTGTGCATGCACATGTTCAAACAGCCCCTCCCCTCCCCCCCCCCCCCCCACACACACATACACACACACACCAACACACAAACACAAAACACAGCAAGCCACAATAACCTCAGCATGTGTAGACAAGGTCTGTATATAAAATTCTGACTGTTTCCAAATTTGTGAATACTTTTCTTAAAAACTGCAATTTTTGAATTCTATATGTACAGACAATAATGAGCAATTTTCCTATAATAGAAAGAAAACTAAAAAAAACACAGATGATGCTGTAACTTCAACAAAGATGTCTGGATAAAAAGAAGACCAAATTATGTTTGCTCATGGCAAAATCTGTCCAAAAACAAAATTATTTGCAAGTAAGAACGGGCACAAGAGTGCATTTCAACCTCAAGATGAAAAAAAATAGTTTTATTTTAAATATTTCAATTCACTAAATAGTCTGAGATCATTTATTGTGGAAACTCAACCTATGGGGATAATATTTTCTGACTAAAGAAATTTGTTAAAACATTTAGATTTCATGTTCAATCAAGAATATCATGGAGAAACCACCTCAAAAATTCCCTCCACTTTGATCGCACCCTTCCTATCACAATGACCTTCAAATATTTGAATTTTTCCAAGCCCTATGTATCAGTAAACTAATACTGGAGAATCAAATCTTGATGGCAAAGGCATCCTAAAACCAGTTCTGCTCCTTCCTCAAGATAATGTCAGTATTCAGTCCCAACTAACATCTTCCAAATTGAAACCCTTGCCTTCCAACACCTGTAAGACCACTTTCGATAGCATCTCCAAAAGGTTTCCAACTTACTGATAGCCTGCTCCCAATTTGGAGTACCTGTGCCCAATTATATTAATCTTATCCTGGTGTGAAGAAACCTTGGGCAACAGAAGAAATACTTCAACTGAATGATGAAAGAATGAAGAGGAAAAAGGTTCAGCAAAAGACAAGAATATAGCAAAATAAGTCATATAGAAATGAAATAAATTGGAAGTACAGCAAACCCAAAGCAAAATGGAAAAAACATGAAGAAATTAAAAAAGAAACAGCTGTCAGAACAACAGATTCAGCATATAGAAAAGTCAGAACATTCTTTGCTGAAATTAAAAGTAAAGGCATGAACATTATGAATGCAAAAGGGATTGCACAGTTAAACACAAGGACAGGGCAGGTGGATGGAAAGAGCACACTGAAGGCCTGTATAAGGAGGAAGAAATGGCTGATGACATGATAGAAGAAGAAGTGAGAGTCAATGTGGAAGGTATAGGGGACCCAGTATTAGAGTTTAACATAGCTCTGGAAGATGTGAGATCAAATAAGGTAGAAAACATAGGTAACATTCCTTTGCAGTTTCTAAAATCATTGGGAAAGGGGGGGTGGGGGGGGGGGAGGTGGAGTGCCAACCAAGTGACTATTCAAGCTGGCTTGTTGAGTCTATGTATCTGGTGACATGCCATCAGACATTCAGAAAAATATCATCCACACAATCTCAAAGATGGCTTAAAGTTGTTGACAAGAATAATCTACAGAAGACTAGAAAAAAATGAGGATTTGTTAGTTGACAATCAGATTGACTTCAGGAAAGTTAAAGACATCAGGAGGCAGTTTTGACATGTGCTTGATAATGCAAGCTAGATTTCAGAAAAACCAAGACATATTCATAGAATCTGTTGATCTATAAAAAGCATTTAACAATGTAAAATGATGGAAAATGTTAACTATTCTCAGAAAAATAGGTGTAAATTATGGGAAAGATGGAATGTAACAAAATCATGAAAAGGAAATTTGCTACTCACCATATAATCACCACAGTTGATGAAAGCCTTAATGGCCGAAAGCTTTGTGAGAATCTTTTTGCTGAGCCTATCTGTGACTCAGCATCTCTGCCATATGGTGAGTAGCAACTTTCCTTTTCCAGATACTGTTACATTCCATCCTGGATTTTCCATTGTTTGATAGGGAAAGATGGGTAATACACAATATGTATGAAACCAACAGAGAACTATGAGAATTATTTTGTCCATTTTGTTTACAGAACACTGCAGCTGCCTTCATAAGCCACAAGTAGGAAATATGGCAGCCAGCCACAAGCATTTTTTAATGATTTATTGTACCATTACTAGTTTTGGGCCTGCGCACATCATCAGATAGAAGTGTTGACTTCTTTGCAAGATTTAATTTTATGTAAAGGAGGGCTTTCCATGAAGACACAAATGTAAACCCTGCAAAGAAGACAACGCTACCACTTGATGATGGGCTTGGGCCCAAAACTAGTAATGGTACAATAAAATAAGTTCAGGAAACCTGGCTGTAATATTTCGTACAGTGTAATAATAAGAATGGAAGGCCAAGAATGAAGTGCTCAGATTAAAAAAGGTGTAAGGCAGGGATGCAGCTTTTCTCCACTGCTGATCAGTCTATATGTTGAAGAAGCAATGACAGAAATAAAAGAAATGTTCAGGAGTAAGATTAAAATTCAGTGTGAAAGAATGTCAATAATACAGTTCACTGATGACATTGCTATTCTCAGTGAAAGTGAGGGAGAACTACAGGACATGTCAAATGGAATAAATAACTCAATGAGTACAAATACAGGACCTGCTGAATTGAATAAATAATCTAATGAGTACAGAATATAGAATGAGAGTGAACTGAAGAATGACAACAGTAATTAGAAGTGGCAGAAATGAGATTAGTGATGAACTTAACACCAAAACTGGCAACCAAGAAACAGACAAAGTGAATGAATTCTGCTACCTTGGAAGCAAAATAATACATAACAGACAAAGTAATCTGCAGAATCTGCAGGGAAAGGAATGTATGAATAACACTGAAAAGTAGTAGGGACAGTGTCATAGAACATGTGTTGAGACATCAGGGAATAACTTCCATGGTACTATAGGGAGCTCTAGGAAAAATCAGACACTGGAGTAAGTCCAAAAATGGAGGTTGTTGGGTGTAAGTGCTACTCTAAGACGAAGAGGTTTGCACAGAAGAGGAAGGTAAGCGGGCGACATCAAACCAGCCACGAAACAGATGACCTAAAACAAAACTCCTGTGAACCCCTTCATTAATCCCTCATAGTTCCCTGCCCTGCTCACTATTACTACCTGATCCTATTTAACTGAATTCTTTCATGAAGAAAAGTTCACAATCATCTTTTCATTCACTGCACATTACTTGAAAAATTGGTGACATAGTGTAATCCTTACTTTTCCTGTATATGAGAACCAACTACTTAGCAACAATACTTACTTTTTTATAACAATATCAACACTCATAGTTTTGTTGATCATTGGAAAAGAATGCTGCATATTTCCTATTGCTGCTCATGCTTGAGAACCCTGTCCAACTCGAAGAGAGGACCTCTGTGACTTCCCCAGTGTTGCATCCCAGCAAAACCATTTAGAATCAGCCTTCAGTTTAAAATCTTTATATTCTTCTATGAGCATTACTTGGCTTGACTGTTCTACTTTTTTCATAAATAATATCAGTGTCAAAACAGAGAGAAATAATAGTTTTTATTTTTTATGAAATGATGCCTGAATGATAACACAAAAGATATGCGTTGGCACCGTATGAACACAGACTTTGACTCATTTATTTTACAATGAGTCCTTGTTCTGAGAACCAACGGCATTGTAAACATATAATATGAAGTACCTCTATCTCTGTTATAGACTTCACATATCTGAAATGTCGGTTACACAATAATTTCGCGACTGTTAAAAGTCTCCAGCCTTGCTACAGTGTCTACTTTAGGATCACATACTGCAGCCATAGTAACTTAACTGTTACCATGTCCATTAGCATCTGTGTTTGTAAGCGTGAAATTCAATACGCATCTGCAAAAGACTGAAGGGCCATGATAAATTACTTGGGCACCTGCTCAATTGTTCATACTAATAGCAATATTATCAATAGGTTTAAATATTGTAAGGCATGAACACCTTCTCCTATAATAATACAGCATCACGAGTCTGTGTCAATGCTGCTGCAAGTGCGTCTTAAGAGAAACATCACTTATATAGCTCTTCCTTATCTAACTACAGTGTAGCTTAAGCAACCTACCAGAAGTGGATTTTAGCCCAGCAGAGCTCAAGTAAGCCACACTGTGGTTACATAAGGAAGTGCTATATAAGCGACTTTTCTCTTAAGACGGCATCAGTCATTGAGCAGTCACACTTGCAGCAGCATTGACACAGACTAGTGATGCCACGTTATTATGGGAGGAGAAGGCATTCATGCCTTACAGTACATAAAGCTATTGATAATATTGCTATTAGTTCGAAGATTGAGTAGGTGCCCCAGTGATTTTGCATGGCCCTTCAGTCTTCTGCGGATGAGTATTGCTATTAGTACGAAGAATGCAGTAGGTGCCCAAGTGATTTTGCGTGGCCTCTGTGCATAATGCACTGCAGTACTTAAGAAAAGGCATTAAAGAAGGAGCTCCTGCTAAAGTAAGCTCCTCCTAAAGTAGACACTTTAGCAGAGCTTGAGGCTTTAAGCAGTCGAGAAATTATTCAGGGTGTATACGTGGATGAGGAAAAAAAATTCCCGGATTTCCTGGTTAAAAATACACTTTCTCCCAGATGAAAATACACTTTTTCCGTGTTAAGTAACAGTATACCTTTCCTTGGGACTGTAAGACTTATTAATCGTTTCAATGGTTGTGGTTTTATACACCGGCATAGAATTTCCCGGCACTTTAAATAACGAAACTCAGGGGAAAAAAAATTTTGGAAAGATGTATACTGCATATTTTCATATTATGAAAGTATAAATACGAATTCCACCAAACACAGCATGTTACTTTTCGAAGGATTGAAATCGAGATTGTGATGCACTTTTGTAAGCCAGTTGTAGCTCGTGTCAAGCCATCTCGCTAGCCAATGACAGCAGATATTTGGAGCATAGGACATGTGATGTAGTCAGCCAATAGCGACATCACTGTTAAGCAGCACGAACACACAAATAGGAAAAGGTAATGGTTTAAATTAATATACATAGTGTTGCAACAAGAAAAGAAAAGCTTTCATGTATAATGTTGGATTAATAATGTGTATGTCTGTCTATTGTTGACAAAGGCCTTAACGGCTGAAAGATATAATTATTAGATCTTTTTGTTGTGCCTATCTGCGACTCAACATTTCTGTTACATGGTGAGTAGCAACTTCCCTTCTCATAATATTGATACATTCCATCCTGGATTTTCCATTGTTTAATTAAAGGAACATTATGATCAAGAGTGTCACTGGATACAGTTGCTTCAATTAAAACAACTCATATCCCCTTTTGCTTCTATAAAATATTTTTATATGTTGTGCCAAATGCAAGTTGGGTGATGTGTAACTTTTCCTTTTCCAATGGCCAATTTTTTCTGAGTTTTGCAGTAATTCAACTAACTCAAAATTAATCACTCTAGGGTTTTAATATGTGCAGAGGAGAAAGATGGATCTGTAATTTTGGGGATCAAGTAGATATTTTCTTGGTTTATGTATTGTTATAATTTTGCTTGTCCTTTGTATTCCAGGTATCTTGGAAGGAAAACTGTGATTACTGAATAGTTTTAATAACCATACTTTCACCCATGGCTCAAATTATTTTTGTCATCTAATGCACATATATCCAGAACTGCTCCATTTCTGTTCTTGAACTTCTTAATAGCCTCAATGAATTCTTCCAATGTAAAAGACTTTGGAAACATACTAAGTTGTCATTTATTCTCTTTTATGAAACCTATTTTTTTGTGTGTGGTATCAATATGCAGATTTTTCTCTTTTTAGGAGGCATGAACATATGACCAGAAGCTACCTTAGAGTGTGATGGGTCTTTATTTGGATGGTCTCTATGGTGTCTTAATTAACCCCACATCTTTTGGTTTTGTCTTCCCATAACAATATAAAGAAACATAGAAATTAAATACACAAATACTCACACAAAACATTTTTTCACATGCAGCATTGCTAGATTACAAATTTTATATTAAGAAATAGAGTTTACGAAGAACAGATTATGAAATGATTAAAAAAGACTTACGATTTACAGGTCGCAGTTTCAACTCCTGTTCACCTTTCACTTCATACATCCCATAACCTTCTGGAATGGCAAGACCAAGAGAGAATGGAGTTCCTTCTATTGGATTATAAAAATATTTATGTCTTCTAGTAGTGACACGCCTCTGCAAAAGCAAAGTGCCAACTAACAGTGTAAACTAACACAGAGCTTTAGATTTATTTTTAAAGAAATATAATGTTCTGAAATAATAATTACATTGACATTAAACGGTTTGCAGCTATTTGTTCTTCATTAAACTTCTGTTGCAAAAACTCACTCCACATTTTGGTATGCAGCTGCATGGAGTGTTTAGCAACTGTGCTTCATTTTATGCAATGGTTTATGAGTATACCCAAAATTTCATTGGTACAGTCTGTTACTGAAAGATGAGAACTACATAGGGCTTTCAGTGACCACGGTTACAAAAGACAGTGTTATTTGTACGGCCACTCTACAGATAAGTGGTGCCCATATAAGCTACAGATAGCTTTGAGCACATTTTTCAGAAAATTTGAGGAGCCTTGTACAAACACATTACCATCAGTAAATTGTTCTCAGTGGATGCATTATCCCACTGAATTTGGGAGGCATAGGAAGGTGTCAACAGTGTAAAGTCCCATCCTGTGCAACACATGTCCACTGGTGACAAGAATTGAATATATCAATATAATCCAGGTCTGGCAGCTGTGGTTGCTTTTTTTCCTCAATTGAGAAGCCAAATGTGAAAGTGAAGATTCTTAGGAGTGATGGATGGAACATGGTGACCAGATTCTTGTCTACTCTGAGCCTTGTTACAAATATCACTTTGGGAAGTTGTATGACTGTTATGGCACATTTTTGCAAATACAAACGGATGCCTTAGAATGGTTTTAGGGTTTGTTGCTGTAACATGGTGATATATCTACCCATACTACCTTCGAGAAGTGAAACCCATTGAGATATCAGGAGCTGAGATGGTCAACCATTGTTGTATAGTCCAATTCGAGCTCAATGTCAAATTCTCCTTTTTTCCCTTTTGAACATTCTAGTTGCTGTTCATAACCTCTGATCCAAGAGAGGCAGAAAGTTATTTTTTTCTGCAGCACATAAGAATTTCCCTCTGTTTTCAAAGTTTGTATCCCAAAAAGTTTCAAGCTCAAGCTTTATTGTTCAGGATTTGACTATTCTCATGGTCATATCTTTCAGCAATATCACTGCTTCAATTTATCTTTTGTTTCTACTGAATAGTCTGAATTATAACTACATTATTTTTATTTCACAATATTACACAAATGCAACAACTGTCTAGGGTTGTTGTAGTGCATAACTATCTTAAAATGGCAACAACTATTTGCAATTTGTCTTAAAAATGTCTACATTCTGAGCATTAAAATTTAGTCCTTACTTAATACCTACTGAATTTCAATGAGAAACATTCATTTAAGTCACTTATCTGTTTTGTAAACTGAAATTCTAACAAATACTGAGTGAATATAATATGTTAAAGCACAAAACATAAATATTTGTATTTTACTATAATTAGATTAGGGAAGAGATTATTAATGAGATGCTTACCTCTCAACTGCAGTTAATCATAGAATAACTGTAGAATTCAATATATGGTACATGTTTAAGTTGTGTGAGATTGTCATGCAAATAGTGACCGGTGGGGATTTACCTACTGCTTTCAGTAGAACTATGAAAGGGAATTTTCATTGAATTGTGTCAACGCTGTTAACACTTTATGCAGTAACCATTAATATTTGGTAACCGAAGGGATAGCATGTATTGAAGCAATGTGGGTGCAAGCAAAAAACATCCACACCAATGTCCGTGCCATCCAGCCCATATTTCTTGAATAATTTATCTCAGAAGTGTTGATTTAAGGATATCTATGCTTCCCAAGGAAACAATGTGATTTAATATTTGTTTTGTAAATAAAAAATGTGTTTTTCTTGTTGCAATATTTTTTGTTTCAGACACATTTCACCTTTTAGTTTATGGCATCTTCAGTCTAGAATGGTACAATATTGTTTTGATATTCAATATATGTAGATTGTAAAATAGTTCACAACTTATTTTTTATGTATATAAATCATTACTTAGTTATTCAAGTTTTTGGTTGGTATCTGCATTTCCTCTCATCTGGTTATATACTGGAGGTTGCACTATAACTTCACTTAAAAAATATTAAAATATGAGGATTGACTGAAAGGTAATGCCTCCACCTTCATAACTCTTCAACAGTTGGCAGCATTGGTATGCGGTAGGTACTGGCTTGTTCCGTAGCCTCTTCTCTACAGCTCCAGTTGGCAGGAAGCCTTAGCACTGGACAGTTGTGTTGTTGCAGTGTAAAGTATGGAACCCTTCACAGACAGTCAGTCAATGCGATTTAAGCAATGTGCAGGAATGGAATTCTTGACAGCAGGAGGTGTCACCCCAAAGGAGATTTGTCAGTGAATGAAAGCAGTTTATGATGACTGTGTTGATGTGAGTACTGTGCATCATTGGGTGACTGCGTTTAAAGATGTTGAGGTGGGAACATCTGACCTGCATGAGTGTTCGACATCCTGTGACAGCAACCAGTGTTTCACAAGCAAAATGTTGACAGATCTGAAACAATGCAAAACAAGGGTCCAAAAGGAAAATGGAAATATTTTCCTGTAGCATGACAATGCCAAACCACACACTTCACTTGGCACCACAGTAGAACTTCAGAGACTGAATCTCACCACCGTATGGCATCCTCCATATAGTCAAGATTTAGCACCGTCTGATTTCCATCTGTTCCTGATAATGAGGGACAATCTGTGGGGACTTTATTATTTTTTCAAATGAATATGTTGAGAGAACTGTGAGACTGTGCTTGCAGAAACAGAGTGTCCACTTCTTCCGTGACAGCTTCAGAAAACTTGTTCATCATTGGCAGAAATGTATCCAATTGGCTGGTGATTACGTGGAAAAGTGAATATTGGCAATTAAAGATCACATTCTAAGTATTATTTCTGCTTTTGATTTATTAAAATATTCCCATCCAAACCCAATTAACAAAGGTGGAGGCATTACTTTTCATTCAACCCTCATAGTTTCAAGTTACAATACTCATGTTCTTTGCATTAGTTACTGTGGAGTGTGTGTGTGTGTGTGTGTGTGTGTGTGTGTGTGTGTGTGTGTGCGCGCGCGCGCGCGCATGCTGGGATGTATCATTTGCTGTGGTTTTATCTATTAATGTAAACAGTCACTTGTTTGTTATGTATAATTGATCATTCAACAAAGTTTTCTTTCCTGCTTGTTTTACATGGTAATTTTCTTGCAGAATTAGAAAGGTGTTTCTTATTGTTTATTCTTATCAGTTTCATGTCTTCCTCCCTAGAGGTTGACGATGTTCTATTAGGTGTTCATTGCCTCCCAAGTCCAGGCTCTCATGTGCTCTTTGTATCTGACATCAAACATTCAGTCTGTTCGTCCTACGTATCTGCTGTCATAAGTGTTACACTGTAACTGATACATACATACCTATTTCTGGTAGATGTTTATGTTTTTTGTCTGTTTCAGTGTGTATTTTTGGATAGAATTTTATCTGTCTGTTGTATAATGCTATGTTTCTGCCCTGTCTTTGGAAAATGTTGGTGATTTTATGTGTGAGTTTGTGTTTGTTTGTCATTGTGTACTATCTTGTGTCTTCTCTCATATTTTCGTGATTATTCTATGTAGTTGTTATAGAACTGGGTGTGTGTGACTGCATTTGGTTGGGTTATGTTGTTGACTGTGGTTTTGTGTTTTCTTTTTTTATTATTCTTTTAATTTTGTTGTTTGGCTTTGTGACTGTGTTACTACTGTAATCACTGTTTTTGGCTATCTGCACTGTAATATCAAGTTCTTTTTGGTAGTTTTCTTTGCTGAGTGGCACTGTGTTGAGTCTATGGAGCATGTGTCGAAGTGCTGCTTGCTTTTGTGAGTGTGGGTGGTTTGAGGATTAGTGGACAATAATGTCAGAATCATCAGAGGCCTGGCCTCCTGTGAGAGCAGCCATGTCATATACGAGCTCCTCTGAAATCATTGCACAGTTTTTTATATTGGCCTGACTACCAACCAGTGGTCCAGCAGGATGAATGGCTACCACCAAACTGGGGCCAAGAGCAAAGTACACTGCCTCGCGGCACAACATGCAGCCAAACATAACATGTTTGATTTCAAAGGTTGCTTCACAACTTAAGTCATCTGGATCTTCCTCGCCACCACAAGCTTTCCTGAACTGTGCAGATGGGAGTTATCCTTACAACTCATTCTTCACTGCCAAAATTTTCCTAGCATCAACCTAAAGTAACCTACTGTCCCCAAGCCCTCCACCCAACAGTTTCTGGTCCCTCTGTCCTATCACTTCCTCCCCATTCTTGTCCCTCACACCTCTGTGTGTCACCCTCTGCCAACACACCCACCTGTCTTTCTCCTTTCCTGCTCCTCTCCTTTTTTGCTCCATCTCCCCCCTCCCCCCTGCCACCACCCACATCACACCCCTGATCCACAGCCTCTCAATGTTGTGCTCGGTGGTAGTCTTCTAATGCTTCCTTCTAGGCCCTGCTGGCTCTGCCAGACAGTGCTCTTTTCTCACTCCACCCACACACTAGTATCCCTTGCCCCTCCCCACCCCCTTCCACTTAAAGTGATAGTTGCATTTCTGTCCAAGCTGCTGGGCATGGCGGTCCTGTGTGTGTGAGGTGTGCCTGCTTGTGTGAATGAGTGAGAGTGTGTTTCCTTTTCTGAAGAAGACTTTGGCTAAAAGCTAAATTGTAAGTTTTTTTTTTTTATTGTGACTGTCCTCAACTCAACATGTTGTCTTTATGGTGAATAGCAATTTACTTTTTTCTTTGTATTGCCAATATTCCAACCTGTAGTTTTCATTGTTTGGAACAAATAAATTACATTGCAGCAGGAAAAAGGCATTTTTTAAAGTTATGAAACAAATATTTCTTTGCTTGCTGCAGATGACAGTCACGCAAACAAACTTATTATAATAGAGGGAAACATTCCACGTGGTAAAAATATATCTAAAAACAAAGATGATGTAACTTACCAAACAAAAGTGTTGGTATGTTGATAGACACACAAACAAACACAAACACACACACAAAATTCAAGCTTTCGCAACAAACAGTTGCTTCGTCAGGAAAGAGGGAAGGAGAGGGGAAAGACGAAAGGATGTGTGTTTTAAGGGAGAGGGTAAGGAGTCATTCCAATCCCGGGAGCGGAAAGACTTACCTTAGGGGGAAAAAAGGACAGGTATACACTCGCACACACACACATATCCATCCGCATATACACAGACACAAGCAGACATTTGTAAAGGCAAAGAGTTTGGGCAGTGATATCCACATGTTCCCACTTTGCTGGTGACCCCAACATGATAACTACGCTAAATACGTGGTGACGAACTTTCATCAGTGTGAATGTAGCAGAACCACAGGTGATCTAACACTTACATCCTTGTAAACAAAGAGTGATTTGTTTACGGACAAATCATCAAGAACTAGGTGCTAAAGCAAGATGATGACTTTGGAAGAACTGCAAAAGACAATAGACAGTAGACAAAA
Source organism: Schistocerca cancellata (assembly GCF_023864275.1). Classification (NCBI taxonomy): domain Eukaryota; kingdom Metazoa; phylum Arthropoda; class Insecta; order Orthoptera; family Acrididae; genus Schistocerca; species Schistocerca cancellata. Next base: position 534,009,313 of record NC_064630.1, on the reverse strand, counting down.
GACAACAGATGAGCTGCTAGCAGGCAAACAGTGGCTGGAGAGCAAGCTACAGGCACACTCTGCACGCATGGTCTCTGCCCAGCCTGAACCAGCTGAGGAAAAGTTCCACACACAAAGCATGGCCACACCGCCACCACCCACTGTTACAGGAGCAGCAACAAGCATAGGAAGGGTGCGGTTAGGCTGCCGCCCTTTTAGCTCTGCGGCCCAATCGTGGTTCAGCAACGTGGAGGCTGTTTTTCTGAGCAACAACACCACATATGACCTCGCCAATTTCAGATGCTTCTTGGGATAGCTAAATCAACACCACACGGTTAAAGTGTAACGCATTATCACTGTCCTGCCAATGCAGTCTACATATAAGTGACTAAAAGAGGAGTTAATCCAGTGAACTTCATCATTACAGGAACAACGAGTACATCAGTTCCTGCACCAAGAGGAATGCGGTGAAAAGAGGCCATCTCACTTTCTGCGCCATCTGTCGAGCCTCACACTGTCCAACATGATGCTGGACTCACTACTGTGTGCTATCTGGATGTGCAAGCAGTCACTGCCATGCAAACAGAAATGCAGCTGGATGTCATCATGGGCTTTGGCTGATCGGGTGCACGGTGCCCAATAGCACTGTCACAGCACTGTACAATGCCACAGATCCACTGGCAAATTTGATTCCACAGTGCCAAGTGTCTCCTGCAGCCACTGGCCTGAATCCTGACTAGCACCACCTAGTAAAATACTTGGCTACACAGATGGCAACACTCATCATGCAGGTCCACTGGTTGGCCCACTCACAGACAGAAGGCAGCATGCGCCATAGTGGTAGCTGATCCCACTGCCACTGAGCCAGCTTGTGCAACCAACAGCACAGTACCAGCCATTCTGATGTATACTAATGATGTCAGAGTAGCAGCAGAGTGGCTTTTTCTGGTATCATTCACACTTTGACAACAAAGCGGCAAAGCGTTGGCCTCCTTGCTAGCAGCACAATGCCAACTGCAACCAGGCCTAGGTGCATCTGGCTGCAGAGCAATATCCAAGCATCTCTTCAAAATGGAATGGGCAGGCAGAGTGAAGTACCTTGTTGACATGGGTTCCAATCTTTCTATTTTTTCCCAATCCATGCTAAGAGACAATCTGAAGGCTGAGGTGATGTCTCTTATTGCAACAGACAATTCAACAAAAAAAATGTATGTCACATATCACCGAGATTTGGACCTTGGATGGCACTGCACATTTATGTGGACATTCACTGTGGCTCACATCAACGACCCAATCCTGGGTGCAGATTTCCTCAAATACTACAACTTATTGGCTGACATTGTGAATGCCCAGCTGATCAATTCGACAACAAATCTGAAAATAGTGGGACACTGACGGCTGGCCATTTTCTTCAGTGTTAGCCACTGAAGTCATCCAAATAGTATGCAAACATACTAGACAAATTTCCAGATTTCACTCACCCACTTGGTGCACTGAAGGAAGTAAAATACTCGACAGTCCACCACATCATAACTACACCCAGCCCACCCACCTCGAGCTGTCCATGTCAACCCATGCCTGAGAAACTCGCTGTAGCAAAGCCCGTGTTTGAGGCCATGTTGTGACAGAGCATATTTTGACCATCAAACAGTCCATGGTCCTCTGCCTTGCACTTAGTGCACTTGTGGCACCCATGTAGAGACTATTGTGCCTTAACTACATGAACAGTGCACCAACAGGATTTTAGTCACACCTTGGTGGACTCAGTTATATTTAGCAAAACTGTGTGAAGGGGTTCACACTGGATCCTATGCCACCTGAAAACATTCACAAAACACCAATTATCAGAATGCTGCCCAGACCTGGCAGTGTTTCCTGGATATGTTCTTATGAGGCTTACTGTCATGTTTCGCATACTTCAACAGCATCCTCATCTACTTGAAGTCGCTCAAACTCCATCAAGCCATCTAACGACCATCTTTCAGCATCTCAGCAAGACTGGCATCATCATTGACACCTTGAAAAGCATATGTGGGGTCAGGCAAACTGAGTTTGTTGGGCATTTAATCACCCCTAGTGGATTTACGCCCTATTAGACAAGGTACAGCTCGCCATCTGCCCAATGCCGCCAAAGTGCTAGAACCTCTGACTGCAGTGCTACACAGGGCGACTTGAAGCGAAGGGCTCCTGTTAACTGGACAGCTGCAATGGGGAAAAGCATCAAGACATCAAGAGGTTGCAATTGTGAAGTAGGTTCTCCTGGAATAACAGCAAGATCTATGTTTTCCTGGCTCAGTTTCACTTTCACACAATTTTTCAAATGACTGCTAAACTGATCTAGCACAAGAAGAGAACTCTTCTTTAATAAAACATGTTTCCTTCTCTCCCAGATGATGTTAATCTATAATTTCATATCAGCCTCATTCATCCAACCCTCAGCCCTTGTCATGTGTGTGAACAACAACAACTGGTGGTAATTAAAAAGGTTTTAGCATTGTTTTGCGCTCAAAAATGACCTTTGGATTAAGTTCAGTACCATCAGCACAACATGAAAGGACAACAGTGTAGTGCATTTTTTCAGGTCCACTTGTATTTATAGTTACAGTTTTAGCACTAAAAGTAATGTTATTCGGAAATCCAATTTCGGAGGAGCTTTGTCCATATTTGCTATTTGGTTTAATTCCACACTGGTTTTCTTTCAATGCTGAATAATAAAGTGATGGAAAAATAATATTTTTTCTTCATACTCTTGTGGCATTTTCTGAGATATTTAGCTTTTCATTTGCATGCTAAATCCATGATGCTTCATAAACCTGTAGCACTAACCAACTCGTCCCTTAAAGTCTTTTAAGTTCCACTGTAGTGCTACCTTACAAGCATGTACTTGATTCATTTTTGTATTAATTCCAGTGCCATTTTGATGGTGTCCTCAATTTTAATACATCATCTTCTTGTTTTGGCCATTTTGCATTCAGCCCACATCATATGAATACCTTTTATTTTTTTTCCACTATAAAACTAGCTACTAACAAAAATATTGTACTGTTACTGATAACACAAATCACTTTCAATTCAAATTCACTGGCACAGTACACTGCAATGATGCAACATATGCTAGACAGTGTTCCAGGTTTTGTGATGGAAGGATGGGAGGGAGACTGTCTTAGCAAGCTTGTGAATTCCCACACCTTATGTTCGTCGCATTGGTTCGCTGCTGCTACCAGTTGAATGCAATGTTCCTGGATAGAGATAGGTTTCCTGTGTGATTGAATATATGGCCATTTCTATGACTGGTGTGTATTTTAAATCAAACACTGGGCATTTTTATGATAACTGTGAGTATAAGATGCACTTGAAGTTTGGAGACAATTTTTCGAAGAAAAAAGTGCATCTTACAGTTCGTAAAATATGGTACTCCCACCTGTCAATAGAAGTCCTTCCCTCCATGACTTTCACTGACCACAAGCCCCTAACTCAAATGTTTCAGAATAATAATACTAAGAATATACCTTGCCAATTCCAGCAGTTGGAGTATGTGTCACAGTTCTCCATGGACATCTACCATACTTCCAGAATCAACAACATTGCTACCAATTGCTTGTCCCATGCTTGTGCCATTATCATTCCTCCTGTGAACTTTGAGGAGATTGCCCAAGAACAGGAGGATGACAAACAACTGGACAGGGCACCTCCAGCAGCATATAACTTGAGATAGTGCCCATTCCTGGTTCTGCCCACAAAATTTGGTGTGGCATTTCAACAGCAAACACTGCCTGTTTCTCTTGGAGAAATTACGGCGCAGTGCTATCGACAGTGTCCATGGGCTGTCACACACACACCACAAATCAACACCACTGTGCTGCTCATGCACCTCAGCCCCAACCCGGCATCAACACCACTGTGCTGCTCATGGCTGCACATTTCATCTGGCCAGGCCTTCGGAAAGACTGCCACAAATGGGGATGCACCTGTACTGTACACCAGCATGCTGAAGTTGGGAGGCATATCCGCACACCCGTCAGTGCGTTTCCTGATGCAACACAACATTTTGCACATGTCCAAGTGGACATTGTTGGCCTGCTCCCTTTCTAGCAAATGTTATCTGCTGCTGCTTCAAATGCTGGCTGGAGGCAACACTCATAGCTGAAATCACTGCCAAGACCGTCGCCCCTGCCTTCATTGACACCTGGGTGGCATGCTTTGACTGCCCCACTCACGTCACAATGGATCGTAGTGCTGTTCACTGCATGCTGTTCACACAAGTCAGTCAACTGTCTGGTGTGCAGTTACACAGAACTACCAGCTACCACCTGGTGTCTAACAGTATGGTCAAGCAGCTCCAGTGAACAGTTAAACCCATTCCAACTTGCCACAATATCTCCTGGACATCAGCACTCCCACTGGTACTGCTTGGTCTGCAAATAACACTGAATGAAGAGATCAGTGCTTCACCTGCTGTTCCAGGTTTTGTGATGGAAGGATGGGAGGGAGACTGTCTTAGCAAGCTTGTGAATTCCCACACCTCATGTTCGTCGCATTGGTTCACTGCTGCTGCAATGTTTCTGGATAGAGATAGGTTTCCTGTGTGATTGAATATATGGCCATTTCTATGACTGGTGTGTATTTTAAATCAAACACTGGGCATTTTTATGTTAACTGTGAGTATAAGATGCACTTGCAGTTTGGAGACAATTTTTCGAAGAAAAAAGTGCATCTTACAGTTCGTAAAATATGGTACTCCCACCTGTCAATAGAAGTCCTTCCCTCCATGACTTTCACTGACCACAAGCCCCTAACTCAAATGTTTCAGAATAATAATACTAAGGATATACCTTGCCAATTCCAGCAGTTGGAGTATGTGTCACAGTTCTCCATGGACATCTACCATACTTCCAGAATCAACAACATTGCTACCAATTGCTTGTCCCATGCTTGTGCCATTATCATTCCTCCTGTGAACTTTGAGGAGATTGCCCAAGAACAGGAGGATGACAAACAACTGGACAGGGCACCTCCAGCAGCATATAACTTGAGTTAGTGCCCATTCCTGGTTCTGCCCACAAAGTTTGGTGTGACATTTCAACAGCAAACACTGCCTGTTTCTCTTGGAGAAATTATGGTGCAGTGGTATCGACAGTGTCCATGGGCTGTCACGCACACACCACAAATCAACACCACTGTGCTGCTCATGCACCTCAGCCCCAACCTGGCATCAACACCACTGTGCTGCTCATAGCCACACATTTCATCTGGCCAGGCCTTCGGAAAGACTGCCACAAATGGGGATGCACCTGTACTGTACACCAGCATGCTGAAGTCGGGAGGCATATCCGCACACCCGTCAGTGCGTTTCCTGACGCAACACAACATTTTGCACATGTCCAAGTGGACATTGTTGGCCTGCTCCCTTTCTAGCAAATGTTATCTGCTGCTGCTTCAAATGCTGGCTGGAGGCAACACCCATAGCTGAAATCACTGCCAAGACCGTCGCCCCTGCCTTCATTGACAGCTGGGTGGCATGCTTTGACTGCCCCACTCACGTCACAATGGATCGTAGTGCTGTTCACCGCGTGCTGCTCACACAAGTCAGTCAACTGTCTGGTGTGCAGTTACACAGAACTACCAGCTACCACCTGGTGTCTAACAGTATGGTCAAGCAGCTCCAGTGAACAGTTAAACCCATTCCAACTTGCCACAATGTCTCCTGGACATCAGCACTCCCACTGGTACTGCTTGGTCTGCAAATAACACTGAATGAAGAGATCAGTGCTTCACCTGCTGGCCTCTTGTATGGACAATCCCTCACCACCCCTGGTAATTTTATGGAGGAGATACCATCACCCTATGATGTGTCGGCCCTTCCCTTGGGAGAACATCTCCGTGCCCAAGTGGCCCGCCTCTGACAGCATGCACGGATGAGGTATCACACTGGCAAAGTGTTTGTTCATGCCAACTTACAGTGCTGCATACATGACGTGCTGTGTACTGACGCAGTACAGCCACCACTTTGGCCACCGTACTCAGGACCACACCGCACCATCACCTGCAGCAACAGAATACTCGACTTCAAGTGCTGTGGCAAGCCAAACATAGTGTCAATCAGCCAAGTCAAGCTAGATTACATCTTGACTGCTCCTGCTGCTGTTCACGTCTTCAATCCAGTGATAGACTTGCCAGTGGATGATGCTTCCTCTGCCATCAGTCAGGAATCACCCACACTCATGATCACCCATGACACATGCATGCCACCAGCTGTCATCATGCCACAATGTGCACCTCGTCCCCCAAGCCATACTGCCCAGCCAGCCACCACAGCTGCACAGGCCGCACTCACTACAAGCGCCTAGGCCACCACCACCACAGCTACCAGTGGACTATGTCATGCATACTGGCTGTTGCATCCATTTCAAACACCTGTGCTGTGTCATAACAATGCCCCAGCCATCATCTGCTGCAGATATGCTGTCTCCAGTGAGCCACATTGTCAACATATCGTCTCCAGTCAAGCTCCAGAAACCATCTCCTTCGCAACCTGTGGCTTGTCTGTCTCAGCTCCTGGACTTGCGTTCGTTTCCCTGTGCCTCCACCATGTTAGATGTTGATGCCAGGTTACCTTGCATGCTGAGTTTCCGTGTCCTTTCCCATCAAGCTCCAGACATCTACCCCTGTACCCCTGGGCTTGTGTACCACAGTCCCAGGAACCATATCCACATGACAACACGGTATTCACATGAGTAAAGAAATTCATGAACACTTTACTTCATTTCCCTTTCATCCAGTGTTTTTTTGAGATGACATCTTTTCAAGTGACTCACAGTCTTGAAGCTGGCCACTTTTTGCTTTGGTCAGCTCATAGGCAAAGCTGCCTGCTGCTACTGTCACTAGCCAGCTGCATGAAGACACACCCACCACGCACCCGCATGCTGACAGCACATACCACTGCCCAATCACCCCTGACAGGCCCTCACACTGGCAACACAATGAAGTATACCAAAACAAAATATCTATCACACAAGATTCGCACCTGCACTTTCTCGCAGCTTCTGAGCTTTGGTTTCCAAGGTGGGATCTGTCTGTCAGCCATGCCGCAAAAATGCATGAAAGTACCAAAGCCACTCACAGCCAGCCTGAGTTAGATGCATCAGATATCCATCAGTGCACATACCTACTAATAGGCAAAATTCTGGCAAGGTGTGGCACGTACGGGCGTGGATCGGCAGAAAACAATTGGAGTGTTAACTGAGCCACTGTGCAGTACAGATGTGTTTTTTGAGAGTCTATAACTTCAATCCAAAGAGCGCATGGGTTGAGATTAATGCGAGCTCCCTACAGATGTGTACAGAAGTTTGTTTGGCACTCTCTATTTGTTTCCACTTTCGCTTCATCAGGACCACGAAATACATTATACCCTGCAATCACAAGGAAAGCACATTTCATTCCAGACATGAGTCCATTGTTCTCCTACACTCATGAAGTCATATGATGCACTCATCACTGAGGTGTGTTCATTCTCTGAGATCAGAGTTCGAGAGGAAGTCTAATGCAAACACAAATTATCGCAGTCACTGGTTAATGGACTTTGTGATCTGATTTATTTTTGTCACTCATTCTATTATTCATCTGTGCAGAAAAAATTCATTATCAGCAAATGTGCACTTATCAGTTCCCATTACCATACTATCACCATAACCTATATCCTGAACAAAGTGCATGGGTGCGACAGTAAGTCAGCTCACTGCAAGACTGACATGTAAGCAGCGATACCCACATGTTCTCACTTCAGTACTATCATCGAAGCAGTAAGATAATTATATAATGAAACCAAGAGCAGCGAAATAGTACTAAAAGGAAGATCAGTTTGGTTCAAAATAAGGAGTGAGTTCCAGAAATGAAGTAGCATTTTTCCATTCCTCCTCATCATCAAAATGAATAAAGTTTTAAAAGAAGTCACAAGAAAGGGACCAACAGCTAATGATTTTGTTTTTGCCGTAACCTGAGGCAAGAGAGGAATAGAAGTACAAACCAAGCTAAATCTTTGGCATAAATAATTCATGAAAATGGGACTTAAAATCAGCAAAACCAAGACAGTTTATTTAGTGTTCAGCAGGAACTTTTCAAAAGTGCATCTAAGATTTATGCCTGAGGATACATATATTTTGACCAACTTCCAGTACCTGGTTAGTACTGTTTCCTAAGACGACACCGTACAGCAAGAGATTGAGAACAGAATATAAAAAACTTAAAAATTCAGATGCTTTGGGATGGAACATCATAACTGCACCCGCTTCTAAGTTCAGCCTGTGCAAACCATACCTCCTATTTATAATGATATAAAACAAAAAAAGATAAAATTACTAAAGACATCTGAACAGAGCTAAGATTAGAAACAAGGCTGCTGGAGACCTCTGGATTGTAGCAATTGCAGTGCTACAGACATATGAAGCGGATCCACACCCAGCTTGATGGAGATGAAAAATGGTGGTGACAATGATGTTCTTTGATCAGAAAGATAGTAAACACAAAGAAATGGTGTCAAAAGAAATATTATGCTTACCATTTCATCATAGTGGATTTTGACGCTAAGCTCTGTCTCTCCCTCCTTTTGGTCAATCATATCATGCCGCAGCTGAAATTAAATAAGAAAAGAAAAGCATAAGACAGAAAAATCATAGAAGTCTTAGAACAGGAACACAACTAAAACTGAAAGTTACAATGAAAATAGTGATGTAAAAAAGAAAAATCATTATGTAACTAATAATTCACTTATTCATTCACACACTTTGTTTCATAAACCCTATCTTGAAGAAGAACCTTCAGGAATCTGAAAGTCAAGATGTACATTAACAAGGAGAAAGCCATTGCAGGCCATTACTGTAAATTATCTGACAACCCATAAATCATGTAATAACCCACTACAACTGGTGCTATTCAACTCATATTCTTCAATACACTGTAAATCAAGATCTTATAAATATTACAAAAAACACAGAGCTTCTGGGGAAAAAAACCACTGCTTTGCTGCTTACACTACTCAGCTGCTGTTTTCATCTAGTATTCCATACTAAGTATTTGTGTACCTTCATTCATTCCATACAATGTTATATACTTAAATGCTTCCTAAGCACAGGAAACATTAAAATCTATTTAAAATGCATCTTAGTGTTGACTGGAATTACATCGCTGATTTAATAACCCGACCAGATGTGCAAATGGAAGATACGGACATATCAGTATGCATAGTATTCCCCACATCCGGTGATGGTACATCCGGCAAGGCAGCTAGATATATCGCAGGCTGGTCATGAGAAACTCCATAGAGGGCCAATATAAACCCACTCATCGGCTAGTTTGCAATCAGTTTTTCTTTTGCTGGCTGCCATTACTTGACTCTACCTCTACAAAGTGAGCTACAACTGCTGCATCCGCTGTTTACTTGGGCTGGACTGAGCTCGTGTTTGGACAAAGACTGCTGTTATTTCCAATTAACTGTATGATGGGTGGGGGCCCGATATCTGTATTAGACAAGTTGCTATAACTTTTCTGCATAGTGCTTCTGTTTCATGAATGTGCAGTTTTCCCCAGCACTGTAAAACTTATTTGAAACTCTGTTTAATATTATAATAGCAATATGTGAGAACAACGAAGTAGTCATGCTAGGACTGATATTAATTTCAGTGAGGAGCAATTATTTTTAGTTTTTTGCAGACTAATGGCCAATTTAACCATTGTTACAGAAAGATAATTTTTTTGTACAGTTTCTTGGTCCTAAAGTGAGAATTGCAATAACTGAATTTCCAAATTAATTAATAAATGACAGAGCCATTCATATAACACATTAAAGAGTTAGTGGATATTTTGAGGTGGAATTTCATGCATTTTTAAGATGATGCAGTTGTCCATGACAAATTTAATCTTATGTTAATCACAGCAATATCCATTAATATGGTTAAAGGACTGGCAGTCAGCTCTTCATGCATAAAAACATGATGTTGCATTCTTCACCATGTATCTGTGTTTCACTACACAATTAATAAGTCACAACTACATGCACAAGGGAACCTTACAAACTGACTTATGGATTCTGTGTGCCCCTGATTACTTGCAGTACATCTCTGTTGCTGCACAATGACTGGTTTCAGTACTGTTTGAGTTGCTTGTGGTATTGCTTTTTGGTGGATCTGTGATGGAGTCCAACTAAGAGGAGTCCTACTGGAGTCATTATTGTGCTGAGTTGTTAAACTGCTTTTTTAAATTGTGTTTTAGAATTATATTGGCCATCCAATTAGGTGTCTGTTAGCCCTAGCCGCACAGGGAGATGGCTGTCATGTTGCGGACACTGTAGACTGTTGATGAATGCCCTATATTGGTAGGGCACAATATTTGTATCTAGTGAAACTTTTGAGTGAGTAGTCAATCTTAAAGCTGTCTGAGTACTGGATCTTGAAGGCAACTTCTTGTAATTACCTTGGATTAATCTTGTGTTTAAGTATAACCTCTTGTTTCAATGTTCGTCAATATATGTATTATATTTCAGAGTGCTGGACACAAATGATAGTTTTCTGCAATTATCTCTGATAATTTCTTGGGTTTAAGTGTTATAATCTTATTTAAATGTTTGTAATTTTTTAAAATAAAAATGGGGTCAAATTTGCAAAAGGTTCAAATGGTGAATTATTCTTGTGTTTTACGTGGTTACTATCTAAGTTGATCTAACACTAACATTAGGTTGTCAGTTTTGTAGGCTGGGCTAGTCAGCCATATTGTACGCTGACCCAGCTGATGGTTGTCCGACCAGCCAACAAATTGTTCTAGTGTGCCTCACCAGCTGGCTGACTTGATGATGGGAGAAGAAGAAGCGGTCTCAATTCTGGGTGGAGGCTGGTACTAGGACCTCATCGGATCCACTATTCCGTGCTGAGTTGCAGTTGTGGGTTGTTGTTCACTTAAGTTAATCACTTATGCTTATTGCGATACCCTGTCCTGGGGACCGTCTTAATCTTCCGTTCCTCATTAAATTTGCACTTGCTTGCCATCCCATCCCGGAATCAAGCCCCAAAATTGTGCAAAAAAGGACATTTCAAGCCATCATTTAGTTATTAAATTTCATCAAGTTAAACTCTATGGGAAGTTTAGTTAACCACAAAAACACACAAGCACAGAGAGAGAGAGAGAGAGAGAGAGAGAGAGAGAGAGAGAGAGAGAGAGAGGGAGGGAGAGGGAGAGGGAGAGAGATGGAAGAATTATAAAATATCTTGATCTATCTCTGTTAAAGTACATTTTTAATTTTTTAAAGAGAATATTCCTAACAAGGGAACCTCCCCATCGCACCCCCCTCAGATTTAGTTATAATTTGGCACAGTGGATAGGCTTTGAAAAACTGAACACAGATCAATCGAGAAAACAGGAAGAAGTTGTGTGGAACTATGAAAAAAATAATCAAAATATACAAACTGAGTAGTCCATGCGCAAGATAGGCAACATCAAGGTTAGTGTGAGCTCAGGAGGAGGTACCGTGGTTAGTGTGAGCAGCTGCGGAACGAGAGGTCCTTGATTCAAGTCTCCCTTGAGTGAAAAGTTTACTTTCTTTATTTTCGCAAAGTTATGATCTGTCCGTTCGCTCATTGACGTCTCTGTTCACTGTAATAAGTTTAGTGTCTGTGTTTTGCGACCGCACCGCAAAACCCCACGGAATACATCTCACGTATTTAATGCACTCTCGTCCAAAGTAGCAAACAGTCAACTGCCAGCCAGGGAGCCTCGTTAGCAGGAATACTCTCTCTTCCGTGCGCAGTAGTCGACTGACGTCATGTGTTTCGATGTTTGTTTAGGTGTAGCGTCCCCATACTACGGCGCAGTTACCTCGCATCCGATGGATGGAAGGACAGATAATAATTGTCTGAAAATAAAAAATCAAACTTTTCACTCAAGGGTAGACTTGAACCAAGGACCTCTCATTTCACAGCTGATCATGCTAACCACGGGACCATGGCGCTCCTGAGTTCATACTCTCCTTGATGTTGCCTGTCTTGCCTACGGACTACTCAGTTTGTATATTTTGCTTATTTTTTTCATAGTTCCACACAACTTCTTCCTGTTTTCTCGATTGATCTGTGTTCACTTTTAAGGCCTATCCACTGTGCCAACTTATAGCTAAATCTGAGGGGGGTGTGATGGGGAGGTTTCCTTGTAAGCCTTCTGGGGTTCTATATTGATCTTGATAATTAAAAATTTTATGACAATTTCTAAGCCTTCTGGAGCTTGGTTATAATTGATTTTGATCTTGTAAATTATTTAAAGAGAGATTTTATAAAAATGCTGAGCCTTCTGGCGCTCTGTGATTATTGATGTTGATCTTGTTGTAATTTAAAAAAAAAAAGAGGGGATACATTTCAAAGCAAATTTTAAACCCTTCTGGCACTCTGTAATTATTGGTTGTTGTCAACTAGCTTTTTGCTTCCTTCCATTGTAAAGGAAAATTTTAAATGTTTTCACAAAATAAATCTAGATGTTGTCAACAACAAGTGATATTAAACCTGGAGCTTGGCTCTTCCATGAACTCCTGCCACTGCCAATCAAAGAACATTTCAGACTGAGTTATTTATCAACTCAAAGACCCACCCACAGCCTCCTGCTGCAGTCTTGCCACAGGTACGTCTTATCCAATTTGAGGTAAGTTTATTTGTGCAAGTATCCATGCCATTTACCGGCAATGCAAGAATTATATGTGGACATAAAACCAGCCAGCTGCCAAAGCACATGTTGGACACCACAAAACTGTGGCTAACTACAAACTTAACCACCCATTTGCTGAACACGCCACACACCACAATGTCAATGACTTCAGCAGCTGCTTAAATACCCTTGCCATATGGGTCCCCAGTGCTAGTTCCACATCCTCTAAACTATAAAGCATTTATGCCTAACTTTTTGTCTTTAGCTCTCGCCAGTTTCTGCCATAATCCTTTTCTGTTCTGTCAGTGAACTCCATTTTTAGGAATATGTTGTTTGGATGTTTACACTGAAATGACTTTATGGCTGGTAAATTATAACTGAAGGCAAGGGCAAAATGGTCCAATCCTGTGTCACCCAAAATAGTGCAATCCTGTGTCACCAGTTGCCTGAAATTCCAACAACATTTTCGTGCCCATATATGGTCAATTTAAACACTTGATAGAGACTAATGGATGTGGACAAACTTTACTGGTTGAAGTGTCGTGGGAGTGTTTCCATGATATCAGTGAGAAAGAGCTCTGTTTGATTTTAGTGCTCGCGGCGGTTTGTTAAAACTAGAGCCGCCGCCCCCGCCCCCCTCCGCCTCCCGGCCGCCCAAAGACCCTAGCACCACAGACCAAACACTGTGAATACGCAGTTTGCTGCTGCCATCTAGCGGTAGCCCACAGAGTTACCCAGAGGTGTCTCACAGAGAGAGCATCCCAGAGTGCCCCTGAGTGCTACAACACCAAGAAGAATCGCTTCTCGGCTTTTGGCAAGACCAATGTGAAGTTTTCTTTTTAACAGGGAAAAAGGTTCAAGGACACACACTTTATTTAATGTTTATAATAATAAACAATGTCACCAACAACTTTTATGTCATAACAATTTCCGGATCCTTTGACCCAAAGACAAACACCCTCTTGTTCATTTATTTTACGATGATTGCGAGTTCTCAAAACAAAAGCCATGTTACTAGTAAAATAAGAAGCTCCAATATCCCTATTGTACACCTCACAAACTTGAAATGTACGAAAAGCAATAACATCTCTGCTATTGAAACCCTCCAATCCAGAAACACCTCTAACAATACTACCATCGTACCGTACAATACCAACAGTTGGGTCAAAGGATCCAGAAACTGTTATGACATAAAAGTTTTTGTTGATATTGTTTATTATTATAAACATTAAATAAAGTTGGTGGCTCTAGTTTTAACAAGCCGCCGCAAGCACTAAAATCAATCAGAGCGGAAGTGATAAGGACTTCCTGTCGCGCTGCTATATAAGTGGTGTTATCAGTAAAACGGCGTCAGTCGTCGTGCAGCTGTGTGTGCAGTAGCATTGAAGTCCACACAGAGAGCATGCCCTGCTATAGGAGGAGATTTAGGCATTCGTGCATTTCTGTTTATAAGGCAATAGATTATGTTGAAATTACTACAACGTCAGGTCTTGGAGGTCAAGTGTTCCTTCACAGCCCGTCTACATTTTGTGGAGGTGTTTTGAACTTTACTGTTACCAAAAGTACAGCTGCACAGCATGGTAATGGCTGGATAACTGTTGCTATTGTGATGGGACACCAGGTGAAGCAAACCTTTACTGGAGGAAGAAAATGCAGAAAGATTGCATTGCTCAACAGCTATCATTATTAGCAAAATTATAATTTTTATCTGTTTGTGCACTGAGTATAATGCATCGTGACTGTAGAATATTTTAATTATAAATCATAACTGTCAAGTGAGAATATTTAGCCACAAACTCTGAGCAAGACATTAGTGCAGTCTACTTATACACACAATGTATGGAACTTAGCGAAAAAATGTTATGTCTGGGAATAAAAACTGCATTGAGAATAACACAAGAAGAAGAGGTCCCGGCCACCATCTAGGAAAATTTAAACCAAGAACTCTGTACTTACTAGAAGTCAGTCAACACGGACATACAGAGACGAAATATTTCAGAAACACTGAAAAGAAGTTGCTAATGAGGGCAAAGTGGATGCAAGACACAATATCTGAGTATGAAAGGCCTTTGAAAGGCATAAAAAAGGTTGGCAATAGCAGTAACAGTCAGTCAGTATCAACTAATCATCAAGTAGTGAAGCAGAGGCAGTGGCCAGTGGCATCAGAGGGCAGCAGCAACTAATGATGGAACAGGAACCTCACCCACAAAGAAGACAGTAATAATGGTCCAGTTTACGGAACCCCTACAGGTATTGTGCAATAGCTCATTCCCACGGTACCGACCGTGCCAGCCGCATCGTGTTTTCAGGACACGTCTAGGACAATGCAACCCGCTATTGCTACGGACATTCTTGCCAGTAACACACCCACGCCTACTATGCTGGCCTGCTGTATGGCCTCTCCTGCCATGGACCAGCTGGTTTCCCTAGGGACATCAAAGCCACCTTCATCCCCCCCCCCCCCCCCACTCCCCCCCAGGTCATCTGCTGAAGCCGCCACCTTTATACCGGGACAACCCTATAACATGGTTTGCTCTTGTCGAGCATCTTTTCGAGTTGCATCACATGTCCGACGACCACTCTAAATTCCTGTGTCTCATCACGCACCTCCATGACAACTTGGACTAAATTTGCAATCTACTCCTCTCGCCACTGCCTCAACTGAAGTACGAGTTCACGAAGAAAACGATCATGGAACGACTCGCCTGCTCACCACAAGAATTAATCATCAAGATGTATGAGGAACACTTGGGGGACCGAACTCCATCACAACTCTGGCGCCACCTTCAGTTACTTGTGAGTGAGCATACCATGCCGGACATCATTCTGTGGGTGGTGTGGTCTGCCAAATTGCCTACCAACCTACAGATCCAACTGCTACCACATTCCTTCAAGTCAATCAGCTCTTGTCTCTGCATTGCAGACCAACTGTATTCATTGCTATGACAACACCAACCAGCTCACCACTCACCACTAGGTAGCACAACTGCTCCTGCTTACCAGCTGTCTGCTGGCAGAGGAAGGGCTCACTTCGCTTCTGCACCTTCTACATCGCCTGACAGTATCCACTCATTCGCTCCACCATCCGAACACTCCAGGATCACCCATGCACCATATGTGATGGTATACATGCCTCCACTGCCGCAGTCATCACCACCACTGCATCCGACTCATCCGTACTGCTAGGTACCACCAGATTTTCGGCGATAATGCCAAGAAGTGTCAATTATCTTGCCAGTGCACAAAAGCCGACCGCAGGACCTAAAAGATGCTGAGTCCTGCAGGGAACCTCACAGGCATCCTCATACATTGCACTCCGTCCACTCGTCCATCTGGCCGAGCGGTCGTTTGTACATGGCTGACATTTCGTTACGGCTCGTTTTCCTAGTCGACACTGGTGTTGACGTGTCTACCATAGCTACATCAATGGCTCCCCCCGTCTTTTCACTGATGAAGTCACTTCTACGAGCTGTCAACACATCAACAATACAAATCCCAGGCTCTGTCAAAGTTACGGTGCGCCTATCTCCTTCTCTGTGTTTTCCGTGGACTTTCTACATTGCCGACATCGATGAACCAATACTCGGTATGAATTTTTTGTCCCATTACAAAATCTCTCCGAACATAGTTCAGGGCTCAGTGCTACAACATCCCACTAACACTCAGATACTGTGCTCCCACACTTATGTTCCACATTCTGGTTCTCTCGTAACATATGAGTTGGTACGCAAGCGCTCCACCCTCACTGGTGACATTGTGACCTGCGTCACTAACCTACTGTCAGAATACGACTCGGCGGCACAACTCCACCAGGAAGACGATGAGCTGAAACAATGAATAGCTCACACTTACAATGAGCTCATCGCAGCTCATACCTCGCTGCTGAAACTGCAGTCCACAGTCCCGCCACCTAATCGTGTTTCTCCAGCAGACACCAGCTCAAACACTCATCAGGTTAGTCCAAAAACATTAATTGTGTGTGACGATTCACGTCCAGTAGACTCCGCATCCCTGACATGCTCACCACGTTCACTGCCATACGTGTCAGACAGTGCTTCTAATAACAGTTGCGTGTGCGATACGGCCACGTCCACTATGCGTGCAGCCACCCAGCGTGTTGATAAACATTACCGCTCTCTCGTGAGCCAGCCACATGACACGGTGGTCATCGCTGTTCCACACGCGACACCAACACTGCTTTCGCCCGCACCGGGTACCAAGTGCAAGGTTGAGACCAGACAGTCGCCGCACATTACGAGCCCTCCGCACTGGGCACGCAGCCACCCTCTCCAAACAAGCACATGCCACGCTCACTTGCTAGACATGTGACTTTCATGCTGCCTTTTCCCACTTGCACTAATGGCTATGCCTCATCGTGCCCTAGCCATCCAAAAACTTTGCGTCAGGAATTGATCAGTCTTGTGTGCAGTTCTCAGTTTCTTCTGTCACTGACGGAACGACCCACAAGATAGTTACCACTGCCGGCCCTCCTATTAGGCACAAGGTTAGATGCCTCAACCCTATTAAGTTGCACGCAGCCCAGAAGCAAATTAATGAACTTTTGGATGCAGGTATCCTGCAACCATCAGACAGCAAC